>NW_026110901.1:0-22500 GCF_024679095.1 Eriocheir sinensis | reverse complement strand
GATTATTTCTATTTCTATACTATTTCTAATTTATTTCTATTCTATTGTATTTTATTTCTATTGTTAGTATTTTTGTTACCATTAGGGTATTATTGAAGAAAGGGTAGCCTAAGAATTTTGACATTAATTTTGTCCTTAACTATTTGGGTGTTATTCCGGAAATCCGATTTGGTTAGGTTAGATTAATTGTTTGCATATTAGGTTAAATTGGGTTAGGTTGCCTTGGTAAAGATGTGTCAGGCTTTGTATTTCTCTGTTGGTGGTTGTCGCTGAGAGTTCGTGGGTGTATTTCTTGAGTTTTACCTGTAATTAGAAGGGGGCTTCGTGGTGCAGTGGTTAGCACACTTGGCTCACAATTGAGAGAGCCCGGGTTCAATTCCCAGGTGGAGTGGGAAAATTTGGGCAGAGTTAGGTTACCATCCACTAGGTTAAAACGAGTCTGTTAGTTTGTAAATAGATTTGGGAGTGAAGACGGCTGGACAATATATGCCGCAGAGCTTGTTATAGTGAATTCTGGGGTAAATTTGCTGTAGCTGAATTATTGTGGTAATAAACAGATCCCCATTAAAAAGCATCATAACATACCACAGGAAATAAGTAATATGCATCTCAAAGAGACTGCTCCTGCTAAGCAATGACCCATTCTTTGCAACATGCATTATATGTTTGTTGGATATTTTGGTAATTTAGTCATCCCATGGCTCATTCTTGTCTCAATGATGTATTAAGGTATTACATTTACTATTTAGTATGCTAGTTTTACTGGGTGTTATAGATGATGTGTCTAGTAAAGGTAGGGTGAAGTTGGGGGCATACGCATAGCTGTGTGTGGCCTCGGCGCTCATCATGGTAACCTATTGCTGGTAAATTAGCAACACCCGTCAAGGTTTGATTCATCACCCAGTTGTATTCCCACTCATAGTTTCATAGCTACTAGAATTGAAAAAGAATTTTATGATTTTAGGTTGAGGCAAAATATTTATATATATTGATATTTATTTCATGCAAAAAGGTTAAGTGAAAAATATATAATTACTTCATTTTCTACTTATAGCACAACATTAAAACTAGAAAATAAAGGTTCTTTGTCCATAGACTATAAAAAATTATCTCACCTTGAAATTCAAGTTATTTTTTGGGTATTGACAAGAAAATAATGTTTCTGTTTTTAACTCAAATATGCACTTTTTTATGTAACCTAACCTTACTAAAGTACTGACTCATATGTTCCTGGCACAAGTTGAGAACATAATGAAAAAATGGGCATTGACATATACATTATTAAATATTTAAATGTGTTAAATAGTGTACTGGCAATAAAATACAGGAAATCATCGAGCAAATTGGTGTATGGGTGTGTTTCGTTAAGAACTCGGTAGAGTTCTTCAAAGACAAAGGCACTGCCCACTGTCAAAACACATTCCACTATACCTAGAAAATTTCCACGGCGACTGTTGGCTCTCAAGATATAGCTGGAAGCCAGACTCTTTCTTGAGTCATCAGAGCTTTGAGAGAAGTCTTGGGCTTTCCAGGATGTGACACACACACACACACACTCACATACACACAAACACAATTATATACTTTGAGAGTAAAAATAGTAAAGTTGGGGGGATACGCAGTAGCAGCGCATGGCCTCGGTGCTCATCTCCGTAACATTGGCCCTTGAGACTGTGGTGGAAGGGAGCCCCCATTACCCCGGGGCACAGGGCCAGTGTGATATCTGGGTTACCACATATCACCTTCCCCAGGTACCCATTTATCGACCAGCCTGAGAGGGAGGATGAACAGCTGGGTGAGTGTGAAACAGCGTTAAGGCAGGAAAATCTAAACATGGCGGACTTAAGATTTTTTTGTGAATCGCAAGATACGACATTCTTATTTCCGCCATATTGGATCCACTTAAGATTGTCGTATCTGCGAGGCGTTAGTGAATCTGGGCCCTGTCCTCCTCCTCCTCCTCCTGTGGTGGCTTATAGCAGCACATGTACTGTGCTGGGCTGCACTGTGTTGTCAGTCTGGGCAGCAGCAGTGTTCTGGGCTCATCCACTCATTGTAATGTTGGTTTTCCAGAGTGGTGGCACTGCCCGGCACTTCCTCAAGAAGGCTCTCCTGCCCCTGACTGGCTGGTGTGACAGTGTTGGCAGTCTGCTGCTTCTTGGTGAGTGACATGTTTTCTTTTTTTAACATCAGAGGACACGGCTCAAGGGCAACAAAAAGAGTACAAAAAAAATAAGCCCGCTACTCACCGCTCCCACAGAAGTAAAGAGTAGCCAAAAGAGAGGTCAATTTCGGGAGGAGAGGTGTCCTCATACCCTCTTCTTGAAAGAGTTCAAGTCAGAGGCAGGAGGAAAGGAAACTGGAGATAGAGGAACAGAGAGAGGGATAGAATCCGAAAGAGGGCAGCAGTTTAGAAAGCAAAGACTGGTGCCAGGCTGCCTGTGACTTGAACTCTTTAATAAGGAGGAGAGTATGAACACACCTCTCCTCACAAAATTTTCCCCTCTCTTTTGGCCACATTCTCCATAGTTAGCCCCATTGTTAGCACCAGGCTTTTTTATCATTATTAGTGGTATTTGTTCTCCCTTGGGCTGCTTCCTTTACAGTAAGACTTATTATGCCTAGGCCCACCTGTAGGGAGATGTAATTTGACCCAGTACAGTAAGACTTCTGCCTAGGCCCACTGTAGAGAGATGCAATTTGACCCTGTACAGAAGTGCTATTTGGCCCCACATACCAGAAGATAGCGTAGTAACATCTAAATTATTTTATGTATATATTTTTTTACGGCAGAGGAAGCAGGTCATGGGGCAAAGAAAGTACTATTGAGAAAAGAAAGCTTGCTGTTCACTGTGTTTATCAGAGTGGCCAAAAGAGAGGTCAGCTTCAGGAGGAGAGGTGTCTCCATACCCTCCTCTTGAAAGAGTTCAAGTCATAGGCAGGAGGAAGTACAGACCAAGGAAGACTGTTCGGGAGTTTGCCATGAAGGGGATGAAGGAATGAGGATGCTGGTTAACTCTTGCATGAGGGATTGGGACTGTTGTTTCTTTACTGATATCTTTATTAATTGAAATGAAACGTGTTGACTCAAAAAGGTTTAGTGGTTCACCATTTTGGTACAGGTTTTGTAAAAGTATTAATTATTTAACCCAGGATTATTTACCTTCAATACATCTAACTATCTGTCTACTACTACTACTACTACTACTACGGGCCTCCATCTATTAGAGTTGCGTTGTGAGCGGTATATTCTCTCATATCCTTTCACAAAGCAATTCATTGGCCCCACCCCGCCAATGACTGTGGCCGACAACCATCTTTATTTAATATTACAAACTTTACTAAGCATTTTATTTCTAAGCTAACAGAGCTTGTGGTTGATATGACTATCAACCGCCGTCGCCTCAAAGTCCAGGTCGGCAATGTGGGTGGTTTTGGGCGCAGGCGACCTGGTTCCTCTCAGGCAGACCAAGGCTGACCTCAGGAGGGAGAAGGACAGCCTGCATCTCATCCAGGCGACCACACTGCTTCTTGGCTGCTGTTTCTTATCCGCCAGTGTTTCGGCGAGTCTTGCGTAGAAGCTCTGCGCCCTTGGTCCCATCCCTCCTGCCGTCGTGAATACTACCGGGGTGAAGGAGCCCTGGTCCACATTCTGTATTCTTTCTTCATATGCTCTGTTCTTCTCTTGTTCGTTTCTTCTGTGGGCTGCATCAAGGGTCAGGTCTCTGTGGCAATGGGCCATGGGATCAAAGATCCTTATGTCAAAATATGCCCTTTGTCCACGAGTCCAAAACCCTCTGGCGCTAACATCCACTCGTGCTTCGTTGGAAACATTAGCGGTGCGTCTGGCGAGGTGTTCGCCTTGCAGAGGGAGCAGCATGGGTTCCACAGTCACGTCGTGGCAGACTTCTTTCAGCATCTGGGCTGTTATGTCTCTTACTTCGTCGTGTCTCATGCAGACGAGACCTCCTCGCTTGCATGTCATGGCATGATTTTGGTTGAAGGGTGAGCCACATGTTTGGGAGCCCATCCACTGGCCAGCCATACCTGAGGGCAAGGGCATCAGTAAATTCTTTTTTGTTTAAGTTGAAGCCTTTTGCCCTGATAGGTAGTGTGGTTAGCCAGTTTGAAGCGCCCACTTCCTGTGCAATATCTGTCCTCCTCCTTGTGTCTTCTGGGAGTTCTCTCATTAGGTCACTCAGAGTGTCTCTCTGTTTTCCTTCTCTGTTTATGGAGATTTCATTCCTTAGTGACCTAATATATTGAGGGTTGTCTTCTCCCCTTTCATTTTGATTGGTAATATATCCGGTCAAGGAGGCTGTGATTCGGATTGAGTTCCCGAATTCAGACTCAGCCAGATTTTGTGGGTTGGTGATGCCGAGCCCACCCATTTTTGGCGGCAACTCCAGCAATCTTCTCTCCTGGTCACTGGGACATCTCCCATTTGCTATCGCCGGTATGAAGGTGTTTCTGATAGCATCTTCCAGAGGTTTTAGTAACGGAGCAACATCAGGAACGTCCTCATGAGGCTACTACTACTACTACTACTATCCCTGGACACTTTAGACTATCCCCACGGTGTCTAGAAGGCCTGTTATCCGACTATGCGACACCCCACAAGGCCACTACTACTACTACTACTTATACTACTACTTATACTACTACTAATACTATTCTCTCCCCTACAGAAGTCCGGTGTCCCAACCTCACTACAACGCTGACTACTGCCTTAAGTGTGGTAGTGGAGGATAGAGGCCGAGTGGAGGCTACAGCGGACTATTCCTGCGAGAAGGGGAGGAGGATAGTCAGGAATAGTCAGCGGAAGTGTGGTAGTAATGGTATCTGGAGTGGCAGTCAACCGCGCTGTGAATGTAAGTAATAGTAGTTGTAGTAGTAGTAGTTCCAGTAAGTAGGTGATTGTAGTAGCTCTTGTAGGGTGTTGAATAGTAGTAATAAGACTATCCTAAGACTAACTAGACTATTCCTAATACCCCTCAGATGTAGTAGTAGTAGTAGTAGTAGTAGAAATAGCTTATGTTGGGTGTTGAATACTACTAACAGGACTATCCTAAGACTAACTAGACTATTCCTAATACCCCTCAGATGTAGTAGTAGTAGTAGTAGTAGTAGTAGTAGAAATAGCATATGTTGGGTGTTGAATACTACTAACAGGACTATCCTAAGACTAACTAGACTATTCCTAACCCCCTCAGATGTAGTAGTAGTAGTAGTAGTAGTAGAAATAGCTTATGTTGGGTGTTGAATACTACTAACAGGACTATCCTAAGACTAACTAGACTATTCCTAACCCCCTCAGATGTAGTAGTAGTAGTAGTAGTAGTAGTAGTAGAAATAGCTTATGTTGGGTGTTGAATACTACTAACAGGACTATCCTAAGACTAACTAGACTATTCCTAATACCCCTCAGATGTAGTAGTAGTAGTAGTAGTAGTAGTAGTAGAAATAGCTTATGTTGGGTGTTGAATACTACTAACAGGACTATCCTAAGACTAACTAGACTATTCCTAACCCCCTCAGATGTAGTAGTAGTAGTAGTAGTAGTAGTAGAAATAGCTAATGTTGGGTGTTGAATACTACTAACAGGACTATCCTAAGACTAACTAGACTATTCCTAACCCCCTCAGATGTAGTAGTAGTAGTAGTAGAAATAGCTTATGTTGGGTGTTGAATACTACTAACAGGACTATCCTAAGACTAACTAGACTATTCCTAACCCCCTCAGATGTAGTAGTAGTAGTAGTAGTAGAAATAGCTTATGTTGGGTGTTGAATACTACTAACAGGACTATCCTAAGACTAACTAGACTATTCCTAACCCCCTCAGATGTAGTAGTAGTAGTAGTAGAAATAGCTTATGTTGGGTGTTGAATACTACTAACAGGACTATCCTAAGACTAACTAGACTATTCCTAACCCCCTCAGATGTAGTAGTAGTAGTAGTAGTAGTAGTAGAAATAGCTTATGTTGGGTGTTGAATACTACTAACAGGACTATCCTAAGACTAACTAGACTATTCCTAACCCCCTCAGATGTAGTAGTAGTAGTAGTAGAAATAGCTTATGTTGGGTGTTGAATACTACTAACAGGACTATCCTAAGACTAACTAGACTATTCCTAGCCCCCTCAGATGTAGTAGTACTGTAGTAGTAGTAGTAGTAGTAGAAATAGCTTATGTAGGGTGTTGAATACTAGTAACAAGACTATCCTAAGACTAACTAGACTATTTTTAACCCTCCCAGATGTAGCAGTAGTAGTAGTAGAAATAGCTTATGTTGGGTGTTGAATACTACTAACATGACTATCCGAAGACTAACCAGACTATTCCTAACCCTTCCAGATGTGACCTGCGACCTACCACAAGGCTTGGATAATGGTAGAATAGTCCGACTCAACCAGACCCTGGAATACGGTAGCCTGGTCGAATATCACTGTCTACCGGAACACAGGCTGGTCGGGGGGAGCTTCCGGAGGTCATGTGGCGAGCTGGGCGAGTGGTTGGGTGGAGAACCGAAGTGTGTGTTGGGTAAGTAGTAATAGTAGTAATAGTAGTAGTAGTAGTAGTAGTAGAAGTAGTAGTAAAAATAGCTTATGTTGGGTGTTGAATACTAGTAATAAGACGATCCTAAGACTAACTAGACTAACTAGCAAGATGGCGCCACTATAAACACTCGCCTGCGCCAGAACGGGCTGGGCCGACCATCAGGCCCCACCTGGAAGAAGCCTTGGGCCGACCATCAGGCCCCACCTGGAAGAAGCCTTGGGCCGACCATCAGGCCCCACCTGGAAGAAGCCTTGGGCCGACCATCAGGCCCCACCTGGAAGATGCCTTGGGCCGACCATCAGGCCCCACCTGGAAGAAGCCTTGGGCCGACCATCAGGCCCCACCTGGAAGAAGCCTTGGGCCGACCATCAGGCCCCACCTGGAAGAAGCCTTGGGCCGACCATCAGGCCCCACCTGGAAGAAGCCTTGGGCCGACCATCAGGCCCCACCTGGAAGAAGCCTTGGGCCGACCATCAGGCCCCACCTGGAAGATGCCTTGGGCCGACCATCAGGCCCCACCTGGAAGAAGCCTTGGGCCGACCATCAGGCCCCACCTGGAAGAAGCCTTGGGCCGACCATCAGGCCCCACCTGGAAGATGCCTTGGGCCGACCATCAGGCCCCACCTGGAAGAAGCCTTGGGCCGACCATCAGGCCCCACCTGGAAGAAGCCTTGGGCCGACCATCAGGCCCCACCTGGAAGATGCCTACCGGCGCAATAGGCAATCAGCGTAAAAAAAAAAAAAAAAATTTTACCCTCCCAGATGTAATAGTAGTAGTTGTAGTAGTAGTAGTAGTAGTAGTAGTAGTAGTAAAAATAGCTTATGTTGGGTGTTGAATACTAGTAATAAGACGATCCTAAGACTAACTAGACTATTTTTAACCCTCCCAGATGTAATAGTAGTAGTTGTAGTAGCAGTAGTAGTAGTAGTAGTAGAAATAGCTTATGTTGGGTGTTGAATACTAGTAATAAGACTATCCTAGGACTAACTAGACTATTTTTAACCCTCCCAGATGTAATAGTAGTAGTTGTAGTAGTAGTAGTAGTAGTAAAAATAGCTTATGTTGGGTGTTAAATACTAGTAATAAGACTATCCTAAGACTAACTAGACTATTTTTAACCCTCCCAGATGTAATAGTAGTAGTAGTAGTAGTAGTAGAAATAGCTTATGTTGGGTGTTGAATACTAGTAATAAGACTATCCTAAGACTAACTAGACTATTTTTAACCCTCCCAGATGTAATAGTAGTAGTAGTAGTAGTAGTAGTAGTAGTAGTAAAACTAGTTTATGTTGGGTGTTGAATACTAGTAATAAGACTATCCTAAGACTAACTAGACTATTTTTAACCCTCCCAGATGTAATAGTAGTAGTAGTAGTAATAGTAGTAGTAGTAGTAGTAGTAAAAATAGTTTATGTTGGATGTTGAATACTAGTAATAAGACTATCCTAAGACTAACTAGACTATTTTTAACCCTCCCAGATGTAATAGTAGTAGTTGTAGTAGTAGTAGTAGTAGTAGTTGAAATAGCTTATGTTGGGTGTTGAATACTAGTAATAAGACTAACTAGACTATTTTTAACCCTCCCAGATGTAGTAGTAATAGTAGTAGTAGTAGTAGTAGTAGTAGTAGAGAGAGAGACAGATTACTACCATGAATACTACTATTACTATTAACTATTTTGTACTATTCCAGGTCCAGAGGATGCCTACAACACCATAGGCTCCGATAGTAGTAGTAGTAGTGAGTACTACTTCTACGCTTCTACCGCTAGCAACACCGGGCTCTACATCGGAATAATCTTCGGGCTCATCCTGGCGAAAGTCTTCATAGGAGAGCTAGTCTACTTCAGAAACTAATTAGTCGTAGTAGTAGTAGTAGTAGTCGTTATGGTGGTGGTAGTTAATTCTTAAGGTTGTCATATCACTTTACGTTTTCTGCTATAACTCAGCTTGTATGTGTGGTAGGTAAATCTAGCTTGCGTGGTAGTTAGAGTGGTAGTTGACCTTCCTTCCTATCAAAATTCGTGTTCCTAACCTGAGTGTGGTAGGAGTTATAGCAGGTCAAAATTAGGGGAGTGAAAAATCCTGGATATTTTTTTCTGAATGGCATACTGTTTAACATTTTTGTATATAACTCAGCTTGTATGTATGTTAGGTGAATGTAACTTGAGTGGTAGTTAGTGTGGTAGTTGACCTTTATTCTTACTAAAATTCGTGTTGCTAACTTGAGTGTGGTAGGAGTTATAGCAGGTCAAAGTTAGGGGAGTGAAAAATTATGTTTATATTTTTCTGAATGTCATAACACTTAACATTTTTGTATATAACTCAGCTTGTATGTGTGGTAGGTAAATGTAGCTTGCGTGGTAGTTAGTGTGGTAGTTGACCTTTATTCCTACCAAAATTCGTGTTCCTAACTCCAATGTGGCAGCAGTTATAGTGGTACGAAGTTAGGCATTTCAAAATTTTCCAATCCTCCCATTTTCATTCAACCAGCTGTAACATTTTTCCCTACCATTCAACCGGCGTGCATGGTAGATGGATGGGCCTTGGTGGGCTGGTAGACACACCCTTTGGCTATCCTATCATACTCACAGGTCTGTAATTACCTGGTTCATTTGTATCAGCCTTCTTATAGATGGGTGTAATGTTGGCCAGTCTTCATTAACTCACTGGTCTGCAATATCTTCCTGAGTGTCCCTCCCCTCTTTTATCACCCGTGGGCCTGGAGTGCCAGGCAGTGTTAACAGTGCCACAGACAGTGTTATGTGATGCAAGACAGATTAGTTACCCAGTGTTAGGCTGTCTTGTTACCTGACCTGCCTACCCCTCTCCTGTGACATGGGGTCAGGTGTTATGTGATGCCAGGCAGTGTTCATAGTGGCATAGATTTGTGTGGTGCCAGAATCAGTGTGATGCCAGTCATTGGTGCCAGGGACGGTATATGTATAGAATAACACCCAGGTGACCCTAGGACAAAGCCTTATTTTTCTCCCTCACTCCCCTCAATGTTACCAGCTTACCGTAGGCATAACATTGTATCTTTCTGTTTCTGGCCCATAAATATTGCAAAAAAGACCATCAGTAATTACCGATGTTAACAATAATTATAAATGCATATTGTTATCTTTATGGGGCGATAGTTTGGGGTCAGAAAAGACAATACGCCAAGTACTACTAAGGGCTGGTAACCCCAAACTACCACTTGAGCCAGCTAAACGTAATATATGGAGGAGAAAAGAGAATAAATGAACCCGTGGACATACCCACAACTCCTGTGAAAGCCTTGTCAAATATGTGTAGGCCTACTTGTGTGCCAACATATGTAAGAGCATGGGCCTAACTTTTCTTCTTCCTCCTCAGGTTTTGGGCGCCCAGCCGTACACGTGAACTAACAGTCTTGGCTTCAGGGCAGGTCGCTAAAATGGTATGTGTGTGTGTGTGTGTGTGTGTGTGTGTGTGTGTGTGTGTGTTACGAAGGTTTTCATCATTAATATAAAAGCTTGTTGTTGGGGTGAGAGGTGGAGTCAGAGGTCAGCGATGAATAGATACGTTTATTGGGGTAGTGAGAACAGACTCCCGCCGTGAGGGGCGGCCGGGCTAACTGAGGCTTTCGCGCTAATTAATTTTTTTCTTGGTAGATGGAGGCTCGCGCTAATTGCGGTTCGCTCTAAATGATCTCGCGCTAAGTGGGGCTTTCACGCTAATTGATCTTTTTCTTGGTAGATGGTGGCTCGCGCTAATTGCGGTTCGCACTAACTGAGGCTTTCGCGCTAATTAATTTTTTTCTTGGTAGATGGTGGCTCGCACTAATTGCGGTTCGCTCTAATTGATCTCGCGCTAACTGAGGCTTTTGCGCTAATTTATTTTTTTCTTGGTAGATGGTGGCTCGCGCTAAAGAACTCTGCCCACTGCACTGCCTGAGTAGATGGCCGAAGGACGAGCTTGCCGATGGCGTCCAAGGCCGTGGGTGGAGTCAGGGTGCTCCACCGGTCCATAGTGAAGCGTGCGTCCAGGGCCCGCTGCAGGGCAGGGACGCATTGGAGCCTGACGTGTTGCACTGCCTCCTGTGGCGGCCACCTGCACAGAAGCAGCCAGCACTCCATGGACCTCCTCCGTGACTTAAAGGCGGCTGGCGACATCTCCAGCTCGCACTTCTCTGGAGCGGAGGCTGGTGACGGCCGGGGAGGAGGCATGTTGGGGCCACGTGCAGCCAAGCCTGTGATGCTGGCCCTCAGCTCCAAGATTGCTTCCTGCTGCGCCGCGATGGTCCGCCTCGCCTCGGTCAGCACCGGCACGAGGGCCCTGGGGATCACGGGTGCAGGTGCCCTAGGGGACTGGGCGAGTGTCCTGCGTGGGAGAGGCATCTTGGAGTGGTCAGTTGGTAGGTCCAGACTTCCGTTCACTGTGCCATGTAAGATGTCTGGCTAAGGAAATGCAGGGCGTGTGTGCTCCCGTTTACTGAGTGAGTCAGTAACTGACAAAGGTTCTCCTCGCCGGTGCGGGCGCAGGCAGAAAACATCTCGTACATCCAACAGGAACCCCCTTATATGGGCGGTTGCCTACGTCACTATACGTCATTACTACGTCATAACCGTTGACTTTACACATAAGGCACTGAGGGTGCACTCTATGATATGGTTACATCCTCATAAGTACATAAGAGTGAATATTCATGAGTATTCTACAGGGCTTGGGTTTACATGATTCTCGTCCTTTGGCGTGGTGCTGTCGTTGGGTGAAGTGGGTGGTTTCCGGCAGAGCTGTGTGGTGGCCTGAGACGCCCCTTTTTACTTCCTGTGTGTTTCCATAATGATTTGTTCTTCACACTGTCGCCTCGCTGTGCTGTGTTCTTCAAATTGTTCTTGTTATTAGATGAATTCTACCGTTCATCATCGCTTTCTTCTTCTTTGTTTATTTGTGGTGCTCGTACTGGGTCAGGAGGTGTTACTGCATCTGTGTTGGTAGATGTAGTGCCCTGCGGGGCACCACAAGTGCCTGCCTGCCTTTCACAGCCTTCCTCTTCTTGTGTGTGTGTGTGTGTGTGTGTGTGTGTGTGTGTTGTGTTGACTCTTATTTTCTTTTATTTTTTCTTCCTAAGTGTTTTCCTGTCAACAGAGTGTCCAGAGGAAGGAAAAAAGAAAGGAAGTGAGTGGACAGCTTTTGGTGGCTTTTTCTTTGGTCAGGTCAGGTCAGGTCAGGGGCCTGGAATGCCATGCAGCTTTTTTTCCTTGTCCTCAGAAGAGTGTTCTGGCCACACCTGTCAGTGTTAGATTGGAATTATAAGAACCAGAAATTTGTAAGAAAAGTTTTTGTTTTATTCTGTTGTGGACGACGCGGGTTCGAATCCCCAAGCTACCACTCGGATTTTTCAGTCACCGCCGAGTGGCTTAAAACTACCCACATGCTGTCCTGAAGACCACCCATCAACCCGGACTCTAGAGGAAGCCGTCCAAGCGAATCAAGAACGAGTTCCGGGGGGCAGCATGAGCCAATGCAAGATGGCGCCACTATAAACACTCGCCTGCGCCAGAACGGGCTGGGCCGACCATCAGGCCCCACCTGGAAGAAGCCTCAGGCCGACCATCAGGCCCCACCAGGAAGATGCTTACCGGCGCAACAGGCAACGACGTAAAAAAAAAAAATAAATAAAATGCCAGTGGTGTCATCACAATTGCTGTACGTTTAGAAATAAGGGACGTTTATACATTTTTATCATTGACTTGGAAAAAACACGAACGTTTGCTTAATTATGGACGAACGGCTTAGAGTTGCCTCGTGCAATATCAGGTAATGTGGCCTAAATACTGGCCACTGGGGGGCGTGGACTATTACAACATAATTTAGAGGTGTGCCGGCAGGTGTGTGAGGTGCCAGGTCAGGTGAGCCAGCGTTAGTTACCCCGTTAGGAGCGATTCTAACACCCGCGTCATCGGGGGCCGCCGGACCTGAGCCCAGCACCGTACAGACAGTTTTTCTTACGTTGTGTCACTAATTATCGTTTGCAAGAGACGCCACAACGCCCCACGCATTCACTGTCGATGGGGAAAGGCTTGCCTACACTGGCGTTAGCGTAGATGATGTAATATTGCAGAAAACAAGCTCAAACATTTTCGGCGGGCGGGGCGGGGCAGTTTGACATTCACCTCGTAACAAAATTTTCGTCTTTACGGCTAAAATACATCTTTCCTGCACTAGTCTCATATATCCACGTGTGCACGGGCGTGGAAGGCTGTCGTGGGCTTATGGGCGTGATGTTAAGTGTCTTCCTTTTTGAGAAAATAAGGATATATATTTTTCGTGGCGGGCTGGGACAGTAACCTAGCCCGTAACATATTTTTTCGTTTTCACGGCTAGAATACATCTTTCCTGCATTAGTCTCATATATCCACGTGTGCACGGGCGTGGAAGGCTGTCGTGGGCTTATGGGCGTGATCTTAATGCTCCTCTCCCACATAGCCGATTTCACACTACGATGGTCTACGATGCTCCGAAATGTGAGCATCGGCGTCAAAAGTATAGCCATTGGCATAGGATTACGCTGCTTGCACGAATAATCCCCTATGTCGGTCGACGGGGGTCGGCCGACAGCGGAGCATCGGCGACGACCGCCGATTTTTTTGGAATGTTCAAAATAATCGGCCGACGCTGGCCGACAGCTCGATACCCACGATGGCAGCGTACGACGTCGTGCGATGTCGGGGGGGGGACGTGCGATGGCTCCAAGACGTCGGCCGACATAATCCTCATAGTCGCCGACGTCGGTCGACGGTTTAAATCGCGCGCGCTTGCCAGCGACAGATGCCCGAGGCTGCCCGCTGCCCCGTAGTATACCGCGGGCCCGTCGGCTGACGACACTACGCTCCATCGCCCCTGTCTGCTCGCCGGTCTCCTCGCGTCCACTCACGCTACCTGCTTCCTCGTTTTCCTCCTCATCCTCTTGAGTAGGGTGTACAGGGTGACGCTGTGTAAGTATTCAAAGTCCAGTATGGCTCTCACAAGTTCAGGATCCCTGCGAATGAGTGTCGGTGTGATGTAGTACATGAGAGACATTGTGGCTACGCAGGTGGGATGCTGTAACGTGTGGCTCTGGAGGTTTTAAGGAGATTCACAGCAAGTATGTTGGGCCACCGGTTTATGTATATACCACCTCCACCCACGGTAAGTGCACGACGTGCGCTCGACGTCGTTGTGGTGTCGTGCGCCCTTCGAGCGACAGTCGTGCGATATTCGAAAGGCCATCGTTCATGTCGGGCTGTCATCGAGTACGTCGTACGCTGCCGTACTGACATATGCGCCGACATGTCGGCCGATGTCATGCGATGTCGTGCGATGTCGTGCGGCCATGCCTCGATGCCCGCTCGACAGTCGTCGTTGTATGCGATATAGTCGTGCGTAGACGTGCGATCCTCCCTCGCCATGTCGTTGTGACCTATTTTCGGTCTGAAATCGCACGATGACACACTACGGTCCACGACAGCCAACGCCGATTTTGAGGGATGGGCCATCGTGGACCATCGTAGTGCGAAATCGGCTATGTGGGAGAGGACCCTAAGTGTCTTCCTTTTTGAGAAAATAAGGATATATATTTTTCGTGGCGGGCTGGGACAGTAACCTAGCCCGTTACATATTTTTTCGTTTTCACGGCTAAAATACATCTTTCCTGCACTAATCTCATATATCCACGTGTGCACGGGCGTGGAAGGCTGACATGGGCGTACGGGCGTGATCTTAAGTTGCTTCCTTTTTGAGAAAATAAGGATATATATTTTTCGTGGCGGGCTTGGGCAGAAACCTAACCCGTAACATTTTTTGTTTTCACGGCTAAAATACATCTTTCCTGCACTAATCTCATGTATCCACGTATGCACGGGCGTGGAAGGCTGTCGTATGAATCGAACTCGAGCTCTCTCGTTTGTGAGCCGAGTGTGCTAACCACTGCACCACGAAGCCCCCTGCTGGGTTGGGGGGGGGGGGGGTAGTTTGCATATGTGGACATTTTTTGTGGTGTGTAGTGGGCTGGTGTAATAGTGGTTTGGGTCTGGTAATTCCTTGTATTTTACAGAAACCACTACATGCTTGAGATGACCCGTTAACGCCTCACCCCGCCCCACCTTCCTGGCCTGCCCGCCCCCTGGCATAAATGGTAAGAAATGCCTGCTGTTAATGGATATTCCAGTCCATAGCTATGTGGGGTGTGTTGTTATATATACCTTTGACCATAGCTGGGCGTTATCGCGATAAGTTATCGCGATACTTTATCGCTGATAACAAAATCGGATTATCGACCATCCGCTACTTATTTAAATATATATCGGTATCTTCGTTACTTTTGTAACCAAACTAGCGATAATCGCTACTTTTTTTCCGCCTCTCAGAAAAAAAATGTTGTCTCCTTACTGCGCATGCGTGGCCCGGTGTTGTATGAAAAAACTTCGGGGTATGAAATATCTTCCGTGATGAGATTTCATACTTAGGTCATGAAAATTAATACACTAGGTTATTTTTTTTTTATGCTAATCAAAAATCAATATATCATAGAGAAAAATCATTCAACTTTGCCCCAAAAATGATTATTCACTGCCTCAAATTTGATATTCCATATTCGTTGGTGAGCATGTCATGGTATTGAAGGCACCCGGTGTTGTGTTATTTGGTGTCCCATCCTCAAAAGCTGGCGCTTTTGTGTACAAACACTGGTCTCTCGTGAACTGCGCATGCTCAGACCATTAAGTGTAGACCTGTACAGTCTCACAATGTTTTTTTAACACATTAAGAGCTGCTGGAAAGCTGAATCAAACACACAATACCACCATCCTTGCTGTTTCTAGAACGACGTACACTCTGTACATATAAATACAACTCGTACAGAGTGTCGTTCTAGAAACAGCGAGGATGGTGGTAGTGGTACTATATGTCTGATTCAGCCTTCCAGCAACTCTTAATTACGGTTTAAAAGCTTTGTGAGACTGTACAGGTCTACGCTTGCTGGTCTGAGCATGCACCGTTCACGAGAGACCAGTGTTTGTAAACAATTTTTGACGGTGGGGACGCCAAATAACACAACACCGGTTCAGGCATTTCTAGTATTACCGTCCATAGGTACGTGTCAACGTGTGGTTTAAAGGTTTTGTAAGTTTCCTAAAATACAGATAATGAAAATTTGAATTCATCAATGTTGTTCGATCTGAAATATCAATATAGTATCGTTTTCGCCTATCGGACTTATCGCTAGCTAGTATCGGAATTGTGGATTTATATCGGTTATCGCCTATATTTGTGTCTCTAGTTAACGAATATCGGTTATCGCCGTTAAGGTTTTTCATTATCAGTTATCGGTTATCGGGAATAAGGTTTTCTGTTATCGTGCCCAGCTATGGTAGCGGGTTCCCTCCAAGCTTACCCATTGTATTAGATAACGTGTTTGTTCTTGCCTCAGACCCGCTGGGCATCCCACTACCCTCTACCCTCCCAGCAAACCACCGCGTGCAGGGTGGCCGCACCCTCAGGGCTGCGGCCACCCTGAGGTAAGAAAAATAGGGGACACAACATCCCATCCTCCAGTACAGAACCAATACATATTTTAACCCCTAAAGGTCGGCAGGTTTGAGCTTGTACAAGTTTTCCGCCCCACCCGCCCGCTACACTACAGTGCGGCTAGCGAGTGGAAAGCTGCCGATTTTTACTTTACTATTTCCCAATACGCTCACTCTTAACCTATATACACAACCCCCGATTAATACCTGGTACACTGCTGGGTGGGTGGACAGGGGCGTAGGGTATCGGAAAAGCCGCCCAAATTTTTCCACTCCGCCCGGGAATCGAACCCGGGCTCTCTCGGTTGTGAACAGAGTGTGCTAACCACTGCACCACGAAGCCCCCAAGGGAAGGAAGTAAGGAAGGAGGGAGGGAGAGAACGGCAAAATCACAGAACCATTAAGCTGAAAAAAGGGAAAAAATGTGGAGTTACGTAGCGAACAAACCGTTACGTAAAAAATAAAAACCCAAGGCGTAGAGTGAAGGTGAAATCAAGAGCACCACGGAGCCCCCCAAGAATAGGGAAACTGTGGCTCCTAAACTCCGGTGCGAAGCCTGCACCGCCAGCATAATAACTGGTTGAGGGAGTCTCCCTAACAACCGTAACACAGTGATTCGTATTGTATGTCATTTGTCATTGATATTTGTTCGTAAAATTACTTTTAACTCGTATAGAATAACATCTATAATGATTTTGGGTAATATTTTTGTGGGACATGGGACGCATTGATGGGATTCACAGTAATTTCAGTGGAGGGGAAGTGCCTTTTGGTTTACGAGTGTTTTGTCATGCTGAAAAAATTACCCAACAAATTAAACTCGTAAACTGACTATCTTTAACCTGGTAGCAGCGACGGGGTCAAATTGGTGGCTTTACCGTGTACCAGCGACGGGCCAAATTTGTGGCTTTACCGTGTACCAGCGACGGGCCAAATTTGTGGCTTTACCGTGTAGCAGCGACGGGCCAAATTTGTGGCCTTACCGTGTAGCAGCGACGGGCCAAATTTGTGGCTTTACCGTGTAGCAGCGACGGGCCAAATTTTTGCCATGATATAAACCCCAGAAAATAAATGATTCATAAACTGATCACAAATGCGTTGATATATATTATGAAATGGTTTGCGTGAGTGATGATTTTTTTCTAATTTTTCTCGCTTAGAGGGACCATTAAGAAACATGACCCCCGCAGCTACCGGGTTAAATTTCCGCCGCTTATAACAGACTAAGTTCCCACCCAGTTAGCCCATTACATCCAGGGTCTGCTGTACCTTGGTAGTGTAGTGCATAACAGCGGTGGGTCTCAGCAGGCCTGGCAGACCATGGTGTTGTGGACTCGCTCAGGATGAATATATTACATTGTCAATATCTAGGTAGGCAGGCAATGTGTGTGTGTGTGTGTGTGTGTGTATGTGTGTGTGTTGTTTTTCTATGTAATATTTATAAGTACTCTCTCTTCCTTCCATAGCTTCAGCATTCTCTCCCTCTCTCTCTCTCTTCCTTCCATAGCTTCAGCATTCTCTCTCTCTCTCTCTCTCTCTCTCTCTCTCTCTCTCTCTCTCTCATAGCTTCAGCATTCTCTCTCTCCCTCTCTCTCTCTCTCTCTTCCTTCCATAGCTTCAGCATTCTCTCTCTCTCTCTCTCTCTCTCTCTCTCTCTCTCTCTCTCTCTCTCTCTCTCTCTCTCTCTCTCTCTCTCTCTCTCTCTCTCTCTCTCTCTCTCTCTCTCTCCTTCCCTTCCTTCTTCCTTCCTTCCTTCTTCCTTCTTCTTCTTCTGTACTCCTTCCTCTCTCTCTCCCTTCCTTCCTCTCTCTTCCTTTCTTTCTCTTCCTCTGATTATTACATTTTCTCTTCCTTTCTTTCTCTTCCTTCTTCCTCTTTCTCTCACGTATCTCTTCTTTAGCAAAGTTTCTCCTCCTCCTCCTCCTCCTGTTATTGCATCTTCTTCCTCTTCTTCATTTGATATAGCTCTCTCTCTCTCTCTCTCTCTCTCTCTCTCTCTCTCTCTCTCTCTCTCTCTCTCTCTCTCTCTCTCTCTCTCTCTCTCTCTCTCTCCATTCCATTAATAAAGAGTTATTCTCCTCAGGTGTGTGTTGATGCTGGGACCAAGAGGAAGAGGAAGAGGAGGAGGAAGAAGAGGAGAAGGAAGATGCTGATAATGGCAACAGGAAGATCAGAAGAAGAAGAGGAGTAAGAATGGAAGAAGAACAAGAACAAGAGGAGGAGGAGGAGGAAGAAGAAGAAGAAGAAGAAGAAGAAGAAGAAGAAGAACACACACACACACACACACACAGGCACATATGACAAACACCTTTTTATATATTTTTCATTTTTATTAATCCATACAACATACATTAGCTATATACATATTATACAACATATGCATAACTATATACATTAGATCATAGAGTGACAGAGAGAGACTTGAGAGGTGAGATAGGGAGAGAGGTGCCCCCCCCCCCTCTCTCTCTCTCTCTCTCTCTCTCTCTCTCTCTCTCTCTCTCACCTCACCTCACCTCACAGGACCCCACAGATGTACCCCCCATAGACACCTACCCCCCCCAGCCACATGAAGGACCCCCCCTCCCTCCCACCCTAGCACCCACATAGCCTTATCAATGATACTATATGTATGTATGTATGTGTGTGTGTGTGTGTGTGTGTGTGTTTTTCTATTAATAAAAAGTTAATTTGTAATGTTTGTGTGTTATATTCCTGAGAGAGAGAGAGAGAGAGAGAGAGAGAGAGAGAGAGAGAGAGAGAGAGAGAGAGAGAGAACAATATGAGAAGCAAAAGAGAGATAATAAATGAGAGAAGGAAGATAAAAGAGGAATAAGGAGAGAGAGAGAGAGAGAGAGAGAGAGAGAGAGAAGGAAAAGGAATAATGAAAGAAAGAACAAGAAATTTACTGATAAAAAGGGAGAGAGAGAGAGAAGGAAAAGGAATAATGAAAGAAAGAACAAGAAATTTACTGATAAAAAGGGAGAGAAGGAAAAGGAATAATGAAAGAAAGAACAAGAAATTTGCTGATAAAAAAGGAAGAAAGAGAGAGAGAGAGGCATTAGAAGGGAGAGGAGAAGAGAGAGAGAGGCATCAGAAGGGAGGGAGAGAGAGGAGAAGAAAAGAGAGAGAGAGGACATTAAGGCAAGGTAAGGCAAGGTGTCTTAACTAACCTACTAACTAACTATGGGATGACAGAAAGAGATGACCAGAGAGAGAGAGAGAGAGAGAGGAGACATTAAGGTAAGGTAAGGTAAGGCAAGGTAAGGTGTCTTAACTAACCTACTAACTAACTATGGGATGACAGAAAGATGACCAGAGAGAGAGAGAGAGAGGTAAGGCAAGGTAAGGTAAGGTAAGGTAAGGTGTCTTAACTAACCTACTAACTAACTATGGGATGACCAGAGAGAGAGAGAGAGAGAGAGAGATGAGACATTAAGGTAAGGTAAGGTAAGGTAAGGTGTCTTAACTAACCTACTAACTAACTATGGGATGACAGAAAGATGACCAGAGAGAGAGAGAGAGAGATGAGACATTAAAGTAAGGTAAGGTAAGGCAAGGTAAGGTGTCTTAACTAACCTACTAACTAACTATGGGATGACAGAAAGATGACCAGAGAGAGAGAGAGAGAGAGATGAGACATTAAAGTAAGGTAAGGTAAGGCAAGGTAAGGTGTCTTAACTAACCTACTAACTAACTATGGGATGACAGAAAGATGACCAGAGAGAGAGAGGAGACATTAAGGTAAGGTAAGGTAAGGTAAGGTGTCTTAACTAACCTACTAACTAACTATGGGATGACAGAAAGATGACCAGAGAGAGAGAGAGAGAGATGAGACATTAAAGTAAGGTAAGGTAAGGTGTCTTAACTAACCTACTAACTAACTATGGGATGACAGAAAGAGATGACCAGAGAGAGAGAGAGAGAGAGAGAGGAGACATTAAGGTAAGGTAAGGTAAGGTAAGGTGTCTTAACTAACCTACTAACTAACTATGGGATGACAGAAAGAGATGACCAGAGAGAGAGAGGAGACATTAAGGTAAGGTAAGGTAAGGTGTCTTAACTAACCTACTAACTAACTATGGGATGACAGAAAGATGACCAGAGAGAGAGAGAGATGAGACATTAAAGTAAGGTAAGGTAAGGCAAGGTAAGGTGTCTTAACTAACCTACTAACTAACTATGGGATGACAGAAAGATGACCAGAGAGAGAGAGGAGACATTAAGGTAAGGTAAGGTAAGGCAAGGTTAGGCAAGGTAAGAAAATACCAACCAAATAAACTGTCAACTGTATGTAGGCCTATAGCTAACCGTATGAGACTGTATGTTATATGGAAAGAAAGCTAACTAAACTGTATAGGCCTATGGATATGCCTACCTAGTGAGGGGAAGCTGAACTCTGTAACAAAGGCAAGGCAGAGAGAGAGAGAGAGAAAAAAAAAGAGAGAGAGAGAGAGAGAGAAAGCTATCTCTAATCTGTATGTAGCAAACTGTATAGGCCATTGTATATGCCTCCCTAGTGAGGGGAAGCTGAACTCTATAACACAGGCAATATTAACTTAACAGAAAGAAAGAGAGAAAGAAAGCTAGCTCTAAACTGTATAAAACTAACTGTATCTAAACTGTAGGCACATTGACCTCAACTATACAGTCAACCCTGGATATAACGGACCAGCTTATAATGGATTTCGGATATAACAGAGGTCAATAAAAGTTGGAAAGTTTTGTTTAGTGGGCACAACATCTGTGGTCATATGCCGGAGAGAGACAGGCAAGGAAAGTTTTGTTTAGTGGGCGCAACATCTGTGGTCATATGCTGGAGAGAGACAGGCAAGGAAAGTTTTGTTTAGTGGGCGCAACATCTGTGGTCATATGCCGGAGAGAGACAGGCAAGGAAAGTTTTGTTTAGTGGGCGCAACATCTGTGGTCATATGCTGGAGAGAGACAGGCAAGGAAAGTTTTGTTTAGTGGGCGCAACATCTGTGGTCATATGCCGGAGAGAGACAGGCAAGGAAAGTTTTGTTTAGTGGGCGCAACATCTGTGGTCATATGCCGGAGAGAGACAGAAGGGGAAGGAATTATAGGAGAAGGGAACAGACCCCAGGAGACGGGACACAACCCCCCATTAATGCCTGGTACCCATTCACTGCTGGGTGGACAGGGGCGTTGGGTATCGGAAAAGCCGCCCAAATTTTTCCACTCCGCCCAGGAATCGAACCCAGGCTCTCTTGGTTGTGAGCCGAGTGTGCTAACCACTGCACCACGAAGCCCCCGAGAAGAGGAGGAGGAGGAGGAGGAAGAGAGAGGATAGTTTGAAAGGAAAATGAAGCAAAGTATATAAGAAATGGAGGAGGAGGAGGAGGAGGAGGAGAAGAGGAGGAATGGTAGTATTGTATAGCTAGAAATGACCCTTCCTATTTTAATGACCCTCAAAATTGACCTCCCTTCCCACGTAATTTAATCTATCACACTTAATCAACCCTTTCCGTCCCTTATAACTATCCCTAATTGACCCTTCCGATCCTAATGACCCTACAAAATGACCCGGGGTGAAACGTAGAAGCTGTAAGCAAGCTGAACATGTCTCTCTGCAAGTTATTTGGCGAGTGCTGAGGCGGGTGTAACACAGGCATTGAAAACTCAACCATTTAATTATTTGTGACAGAAACACTCAGCGGATAATTTCACAAAACACCGAAAACTAACAAAAAATAAAGTTTGGTCTGCCAGTGCAAGATTGGCGCACTTGCAAAATTCTACCTATACCCGTAACAATTTATTTATTTATTTATGTTTATTTATTCATTTTTTTTACGTCTATGCCTACAGCGGCGGTAGGCTTGCTTGAGGGGCCTGGATGGTATTTGGCCCCAACCTATCATGGCGCAGGCAAGTGTTTATAGCGGCCCCCTGCAAGACCCACTGGCAACCTAGCAGCCTCAGTGCCTCGGAGTGCGTTGCCAAGTGTGCTGGGAGGCCATAGAGACAACACACACACAACATACACAATAAAAAAAATATATATACCTACATTAACTAGGATCGGCATTTGATTATTTTACGTTTTTTTTTAATCTTCGCTGCTCATAACAGACTTTCGGCACTAATGGATTAAGTTCCTCCCCAAAATTGCAAGTGGATCAAGACACCTCTCTCTCTCTCTCTCTCTCTCTCTCTCTCTCTCTCTCTCTCTCTCTCTCTCTCTCGGCGACCAGGACCCCTAAATCAAGGTTCCTCCGCGCCAGGTGCTACACACACACACACACACACACACACACACACACACACACACACACAAACTGACCTCTCTTTTGGTTACTCTTTTAAAGGAGCGCCAAGTAGCAGGCTTTTTTTTTTTGGTACTCTTTTTACTGCCCTTAAGATGTGTCCTCTGATGTAAAAAAAAAAAT
>NW_026110900.1:50000-59208 GCF_024679095.1 Eriocheir sinensis | reverse complement strand
TTGAATGAGAACTGATTGGGAATGCGTAGTTTTGGGAATGAGAACAGGAATATGAGCATACTGGAATAAGAACTGACTGGAATGATATCAAACTGGAATGGGATCAGGAATGAGAACAGGAATGAGAACTAAATAAGAATACGTCGTACAAATTAGAACAGGAAGGTGGAATGCATAGTTTTGGGAATGCGAACAAGAATATGAGCAAACTGGAATAAGAACTGCCTGGAATGATAGCAAACTGGAATGAAAACTACTTGGAATGGGGAACAGGAATAGAACTAAAATAGAATGCGTACAAATTGGAACAAGGAAGGTGCGTACAGACAGCATGAACATACCCTATATTACCTGGGGATGCTGGGGGAGGGGGGAAGGAGGAGGGTGACAGGTGTGCGAGGTGGTACGGGCAGGTGAGGAGAACACACACACATACACACACACACACACACACACACACACACAAACACACACACACACACACACACACACACACACGCCAGAGCAACAAACATCAATCAAAACATCACCAATTTTCTTTCTTTTTTTTTCTCTTTTTTTCATTTGAAGCGTGGAAAATAAGGTCATCATAATCATCACCAGCCTCCGTCACAACACCGAAGTTAGAGAAGGAGGAGGAGGAGGAGGAGGAGGAGGAGGAGGAGGAATAGTGAGAAGAGAAGTAAGATGAAGAAGATGAGGAAAAAGATGATGATGATGAAAGAATGAAAGAGAAACAACAACAACAAGAAAAAAAACAAGGAAAACAACAACGGGAAAAGAAATGAAAAGAAAAGAAGGAAAAAGCTGAAGAATAATGAGAGGAAGAAAATTAGGAATATGAAGAAAAATGAAGACAACAACAACAACAACAACAACAAACAAGAAAAACAACAACGGGAAAGACAAAGGAAAAGAAAAGGAGTAAAAAGATGGAGAATAATGAGAAGAAAACTAAGAATATGAAGAAAGAAAAAAAGAAAACAACAACAACAACAACAACATCCCTTAACACCAGACAAACACCCATTTTTTTCTCTTCTTCTATTGCTCCTTCCCCTCTTTATCACTTTCTTTCATTTCCTTCTATTCAATCTTCCCTTTTTTGTGTTCTTCTATGACTGCTCCCTTCTTTTCCCTTTTCTTTATTCCTTCTTTATCCCATTTTCATCACCTCCCCTCTTTATAACCTCCTTCACCCTTCTCTTTCTTCCCTTCTCTCACCTCCCTCTCCCAGAAGAATGAGGATGAAGAAGAAGAAGAAGAAGAAGAAGAAGAAGAAGAAGAAATAGAAGGATAATAATAATAATAATAATAATAATAAGAAGAAGAAGAAGAGGAAGAAGAGGGTGATGATGATAAAGAGGACAAAAAGAGAGGACGAGGAAGAGAGTGGACTGAAATTAAGTCTCAGAGAAGGAGGAAGAAGAGGAAGAAGAGATAACAGGAGACAGGAAGATAAAGAGGAGGAAGGGGAGAAGGAGAATGAAGAGGAAAGGAGGTGGAAGGGAGAGAGAGAGAATAAAGAGGAAAGAGATATACAAAGACAGACGTGGAGGAAAATACAGAGAACAGGGAGATGAGGAAGAGAAAGAGGAAGAGGAGAAGAAGGATAATAATGAGGAAGAAGAGAGAGAGAAAACAAGGAAGACAGAAATACAGAGAGAAGAAGGAAGAATAAAAGATAAGAGGGAAGAAAGATGAGAAAGAGGAAGAGGAAGAGGAAGAAGAATGACGATGAGGAGAAAGGGATAGAAAAAAAACAAGAAAAAATACAAAGAGAAAAAAAGAGGAATAAGACAATGTAGAAGAAAAGAGGATCAAGAGGAAAAAGAGGAACAAAAAACAAGAGGAAGAGGAAAACAACGATAAAGAAAACAATAAAAAGAGGAGAGAGGGAAATGTGATAAAGACAGAGAAAAGAAGATCTAAGAGGAGAAGAAGGAAGAGGAAATAAAGGAAAAGAAGGAAGGAAATAAAGGAAGAAGGGAGGGAAGACGGGGAGGGAAAAAGGAGGAAAATAAAGGAGAGAAATAAAGGAGAAAAGAAGGGAGGAAGACGAGGAGGAGGGAAAAACAGCGGAAAGGAAGAAGGAAGGAAATAAAGGAAAAGAAGAAGAGGAAGAGGAGGAGGGAAAACAGGAGAAGGAGAAGGAAGGAAGGAAATAAAAGGAAAAGAGAGGGAGAGAAAAGAGGAAGAGGGGAAACAGGAGAAAGAGGAGAAGGAAGAGGAAATAAAGGAAAAGAAGAAGAGGAAGAGGAGGAGGGAAAACAGCAGAAAGAGGAGAAGAAGGAAGAGGAAATAAAGGAAAAAAAAGAGGAGGAAGAGGAGGAGGGAAAGCAGCAGAAAGAGGAGAAGAAGGAAGAGGAAATAAAGGAAAAGAAGAGGAGGAAGACGAGGAGGGAAAACAGGAGAAAGAGGAGAAGAAGGAAGAGGAAATAAAGGAAAAGAAAGAGGAAGAGGAAGAGGAGGAGGGAAAACAGGAGAAAGAGGAGAAGACGGAAGAGGAAATAAAGAAAAAGAAGAGGAGGAAGAGGAAGAGGGAAAAACAGCGGAAGAAGGAAGAAAATAAAAAAGAAGAGGGAGGAAGAGGAGGAGGGAAAACAGCAGAAAGAGGAGAAGAAGGAAGAGGAAATAAAGGAAAAGAAAGAGGAGGAAGAGGAGGAGGGAAAAACAGCGGAAAGAGGAGAAGAAGGAAGAATAAATAAAGGAAAAGAAAGAGGAAGAGGAAGAGGAGGAGGGAAAGCAGCAGAAAGAGGAGAAGAAGGAAGAGGAAATAAAGAAAAAGAAGAGGAGGGAAAACAGGAGAAAGAGAAGAAGGAAGAATAAATAAAGGAAAAGAAAGAGGAAGAGGAAGAGGAAGAGGGAAAAACAGCGGAAAGAGGAGAAGAAGGAAGAGGAAATAAAGGAAAAGAAGAGGAGGAAGAGGAGGAGGGAAAACAGCAGAAAGAGGAGAAGAAGGAAGAGGAAATAAAGGAAAAGAAGAGGAGGAAGAGGAGGAGGGAAAAACAGCGGAAAGAGGAGAAGAAGGAAGAGGAAATAAAGGAAAAGAAGAGGAGGAAGAGGAAGAGGGAAAACAGGAGAAAGAGGAGAAGAAGGGAGAGGAAATAAAGGAAAAGAAAGAGGAAGAGGAAGAGGAGGAGGGAAAACAGCAGAAAGAGAAGAAGGAAGAGAGAGAAAGAAAGGAAAAGAGGAGAAGAGGGAAAAGGAAATAAAGGAAAAAAAAGAGGAGGAAGAGGAGGAGGGAAAACAGCAGATTCTTTATCCTCCTTCCTTTCCCCTCCCTTCCTTTCTTCCCCTCTTCTCCATTGTTCCTTATCTATATCTATTCCCTTCTTTATTCCTTCTTTTTTATTTGTCTTCTCTTTTTCCCCATTTTCTTCCTCCTCTCCTTTCGTTCATGTTTTTTTTCTTTCCTCATTTTTTTCTTTGTTTTCCTTTTGTTTCCCTTCCTCCTTCCTTCCTTTCTTCCTTCCCTTCCTTCTTCCATCTTTATCTTCATTTTCCTTTCTGTTTTTCTCCCTCTTTCGCTTCTTCCTTGTTTCTCTTATTTTCTTCCTTCCTTTCCTTCTTCCTTTCCGTCCTTCCTTTCTTCCTTTCCTATGTGCCTCCTTCCTTCCTTCCTTCCTTCAGATTTTTCTTCTCTTCTCCCTTATTCTTTCTTTCTTTTCTTTCCTCTTCCTTTCTTCATCTTTCTTAGTCATTCGCTCGTTTTCTCTCTTCTCTTTCTTTCTCTCATTTCCTTCATCTCTTTCTCTTCTTTATTATGCGCTAATCTATACTTAGTTTCATCTCCTCTCTCTCTGGTCATTATTTCTTATTTTATCCTTTCTCTCCCATTCTTATATTTCTTTCTCCTTCCCTCATTCTTTATCATTATCTGCTCTTCCTTCTTTCTCCTTCTATTTATAACTTTCTCTCCATCTTTCTTTTCTTTTGTTTCCTCTCCTCCATCATCATCTGTTCCCTGTTCTTCCTTCCTTTTGTTCCATCTTTCTCTCTTCCTTCTTCGTTTCTTCTTTTCCTTCTTCTTTCTCTTCTGTTTCTCGTGTTTCTCATTTCTTCTTCCCTCTTTATCATCATTTTTGTTTTCCCTTTCTCCTTCTTCTTTTCCCTCTTTCTTTCTTTCTTTTGTTCTATTTTCTCATCTTTTTTTCGTTTACCCTTCTATCTTTTCTTTATCTCTTTCCCTCTTCATTGTTCTTCCTTTCTTTCTTTCCATCTTCTTTTTTCCTCTTTCCTCTGCATCATTCTTTTTGTTCTTCCTTTTCTCCTTCTTCTCTTCCTTCTTTCCTTCTTTCTTTCGTTTTCCCTTCTATCTTTTCTTTATCTCTTTCCCTCTTTACTATCATCTTTTCTTCATTGTTCTTTCTTTCTTCCCATCTTCTTTTTTCCTCTTTTTTTCCTCTTCCTTCATCATCTTAGTCCACCTTTTTCCTCTCTCCTCCTCTTTATCACGCATTATTCCTTCTTCTCTTTCCTTCACCCTATCTTTATCTTTCCCCTCTTCCTCTCTTCCATCATCACCATCATCTTTTAATTCTTCTTCACTTTCTATTTTTTACCTCTCTTCCTCCTCTTCCTCTTCCTCCTCCTCCTCAACATTGCGATTTCCTCATTCTCTCTCTCTCTTCGTCTATTCTTACCTTCCTTCCCTCCTTCCTTTCTTCCTACACATCTTTCCTTTCTTCCTTTTCTTCTATGGCATTTCCTCTTACCTCCCACGATCTTTATTTCTTCTTTTTCTTCTTTTTTCTTTTCTTCATCACTTTCCTCCCCTTTTTCCCCATTTCTCAGCCTCATTTTCCTACATTTTCCTCATCCTTTCTTTCTTCCTCCTCTTTCTGTTTTCCCTTTCCCCTTCCTCCTGCCTCTTTCTGTCTTCCCCTTCCCTTTCTTCCTACCATCCTCTCCCCCTGTTATTCCCCCCACTACATATGTTTCCCCTTTCCTCATCCCCTCACTTCCCCATGTATTCCCCTCAGTCTGATCTTAAACCTGGGATAGTTTAAAACCTTCTATACCTTACCTTCCTCTCCTCTTCTCTTCCTCCATCCCTTATTGTAGTTTCCTTTCCTTCCCTTTTCCCCTCAACCCCTTTCTTCCTGTTCCCTTCCCTCCTTTTTCCCCTCTACCCCTTTCTACCTGTTCCCTTCCCTTACTTTTCCCTTCACCAGCTTTCTTCTTTTTCTTCTCCTTTTGCCTTCATTCCTTATTTCTCTATTTTTTCTTCATATTCTTTTCCCCTCATCGCATTTTTTTCTCCTTCTTTATCCCCTCTACACATTTTCTTTTTATTATTTTCTCATTATAGCATTCTCCGTCTTCACCCTCTCTTCTTTTTCTTCTTTCATCCGAACATCTATTTCTTCTTTTCCTTCTTCATTCTCTTCTCACTTATTCCTTCTTCTAGTTTTCCTCTTATTACTGCTTTTTCCTTCTTCTTCCTCCTCTCTTCTTCGTCATCTTCGTCATCTTCTCTTATTAAAGCTATTTCTCTTTTTTGTCTCCTCTCATTTTCTTCTTTTTCTTCTCATTAAACATTCTTCTTCTTTTTCCCTTATCACGTAAATATCTTCTTTCTTTATCTCCTCTTCTTCTTCTTTTTCTTCTTCTCCCTCTTTCTTCATCCCATCTTCTTCTTTTCCCTCTTTCTTAATCTCCTCTTCTTCTTCTCCTTCTTTCTTCATCCCCTCTTCTTCTTCTTCTTCTCCCGCTTTCTTAAGCCCCTCTTCTTCTTCTTCTACCTATTTCTTCATCCCCTCTTCTTCTCCCTCTTTCTTCATCCCCTCTTCTTCTTCTCCCTCTTTCTTCATCCCCTATTCTTCTCCCTCTTTCTTCATCCCCTCTTCTTCTTCTCCCTCTTTCTTCATCCCCTCTTCTTCTTCTCCCTCTTTCTTCATCCCCTCTTCTTCTCCCTCTTTCTTCATCCCCTCTTCTTCTCCCTCTTTCTTCATCCCCTCTTCTTCTTCTCCCTCTTTCTTCATCCCCTCTTCTTCTTCTCCCTCTTTCTTCATTCTCTCTTCTTCTTCTGCTTCCTTCCCCCTCTTCTCATTTTCCTTCTTCTTCTTTTCCTCTCGTTATTACTATTTCTTCTTCTTTATCTCCTCTTCTTCTTCGTCTACTTCTCTTTCTTCATCCCTTCATCCCCTCCTTCCTTTCCCTCTTTTTCTCTTAACCTCATTACTTCTGTTTCTCCTTTTCATCCCCTTTTCTTTTTCTGCTTCTCTTTTTTAATCGCTTTCTCTCCTTCTTTTCTTTATTTTCTTCATCACAGATATTTGCTTCCTTTCTTCATCGCTTCTTTTCTTTATCTTCATTCCTCTTCTTCTTTTTCATCCCCCTTCTTCCTTTTCTTTCTTTTTTTTCTTCTTTTTTTTTCTTCATTTTCTTCTTCTTCTTCTACTTCTTCTTCTTCTTCGTCCCTTCATCACATTTATTTCTCCTTACTTCATCTCCTTCCCTCCTTCTCCTCCTTCTCTCTGTCTCCTTCTTCTTTTCCCCTCACCACAGCTATATCTCTCCTTCTTCATCCCCTCTTCTGCTGTTCCTTTCTCTTCGTTTCCCCTCATCACATCTTCCTCCTTTCCTCACCCCCTCTTCTTCTTCTCTCCTTCCTACATAATCCCACGTTGGATGTCATAATGCCCATCACCGTGGCTGTTCCCTCCTTCCTTCCCCTCTTCCCCTCTCCGTCCCCTCAGTTCAGCCCGTCTCGTTCATCTTCCTCCCCAACGCTTCCCTTCGCAGTACAGGTTCTCCTCTTGTGTCTCCCCTCAGAGGGTGAGTGAGGGGGTGGAAGGAGGGGAGAGGGGGAGTGAGTGAGACAGAGGGGAAAATCTACGTTGTTGTGTGGTTTGTGTGCGGGGAGCGAGGGGAGGAAAGGGGAGGGGGAAGAGAGGGGAAAGTGAGAGGAGAGGAAGTTGGAGAAAAGTAAAAGAGGAAGAAGGTGAGGGAATTGAGGGAAGAAAAAGTGAGGGAAATGAGGGAAGGAAAGGGGAGGGGGGATAGAGGGAAAAAAATGAGAGGAGAGGAAGTTAGAGAGAAGTAGAAGAGCAAAAAGTGAGGGAAATGAGGGAAGGAAAAGGGAGGGGGAATAGAGAGGAAAGTGAGAGGAGAGGAAGTTAGAGAGAAGTAGAAGAGCAAAAAGTGAGGGAAATGAGGGAAGGAAAAGGGAGGGGGAATAGAGGGGAAAGTGAGAGGAGAGGAAGTTAGAGAGAAGTAGAAGAGGAAAAAGTGGGGAAAATGAGGGAAGGAAAAGGGAGGGGGAAGAGAGGGGAAAGTGAGAGGAGAGGAAGTTGGAGAGAATTAAAAGAGTAAAAAGTGGGGAAAATGAAGGAAGGAGAAGTGAGGGAAGGAGGAACATGGAATCATGGAAATGCAGGCAACTGACTCGCTACGTGGTTGCCCGCTCTGATGATTCAATCTGCTCGACAGTCACTTGGTGCCCGCAGAGCAGATGAAAGCACCTCGGTATTCAGTGTTCTCCTGACTCAAGGAAATGACAGTCGATTAAAATTTGCAATGAGTCAGTGGTGCTCGCATTTACTACTTCTGAAGAAAGGTTGTTCCAGTGTTGGATGACTCGGTTTGAGAAGAAATTTAGGCCAATGTTTGTACTGCATCGCATCGTATGAATAGGAAGACAGTTATTTCTAGTTTTTTTTTTTTTTTTTTTTTTTACAGAAAAGGAGACAGTTCAAGGGCGTGAAAAAAAAAAAGAAAAAAAAAATTGAAAAAAAAGCCCGCTACTTACTGCTCCTGAATAGAGTACAGAGGAGTGGCCAAAAAGAGAGGTCAATTTCGGGAGGAGAGGTGTCCTGATACCCTCCTATTGAAAGAGTTCAAGTCATAGGCAGGAGGAAATACAGATGAAGGTAGATCGTTCAAGAGTTTACCAGCGTGAGGGATGAAAGAGTGAAGATGCTGGTTAACTCTTGCATAAGGGGTTTGGACAGTATAGGGATGAGCATGAGTAGAAAGTCGTGTGAGGCGAGGCCGCTGATGTGTAGTTGAAATGATCGACGTTACTCAACATCTTCAGGTACTTGAAGACCCGACTTAAAGCTCCTCGCGAGCGTCTCTGTTCCAGTGTGAAGAGGTTGAGTCGCCTGGATCGCTCTTCATACGGCTGAACCCTTTACGGCGGAATCATTTTTGTAACGTAGTAAAGATATGGGGAAGGGGAGGAGAGAAAGGGGATAGGGGAGTAGGAAAGAAAGATGAGGGAAAGGGAGAGGAGGGGATGAGGCAGCGAAAAGTACACACACACACACAAAAAAAAGTAAACAAATAAGAAAAATAAAAAATCGCACCCACCCACATTCCTGCCCTCACCCCTCCCCTCACCCCTGCCCACACCCTCACACTCCCACGCACTGACACACCCACGCGTCATTTCCTTCCCTCCCCCTCCCCCTCCCCATCGACACACAGGTAAGTAGAGCACCTATATAACAACAACAACAACAACAACAAAAAAAAAAAAAACGGACACCCCTACACACACACAGTCCATTCCTCTCCCCACCCCCGCCACCCTTCACCCCTCTCCCCCCACGCCCACACACAAGGCAAAGAAAAAAAAAAAACCATGTATCAATAACACTAATGGACAAAAGATCACACCTGGGAACAATACAGGCAGGTGAAGGACAGGTGAGGGAGGGAGCAGTTCATTAGCGCGCGCGTGTGTGTGTGTGTGTGTGTGTGTGTGTGTGTGTGTGTGTGTGTAGCAGAGTGACACCCCCACGCACAGGTAACACTTCTCTTTATCCATTTTCATTCCCTCTACTTATTTTCCTTCTTTTCTTTCTTCATGCCCTCCTATCCTTTTTTCTCCTCCTCTTTTTACCTCATTACTCTTTTTCTCCTTTACTCATTTTCCTTCTTCTCTTTCTTCATCTCCTCCTTTTCCTTCGTTTTATCTAATTATTCTTTTTCTCCTTTTTCATTCCGTTTATTAATTTTCCTTCTTCTCTTTCTTCATCCTCTCCTCCCCTTCTCATTTTCCTTTTACTTTTTTCTCCTATCCTTTCTACCTCATAACTTCTTTTTCTCCTTTCTCATCCCCTCTTCTACTTCCCTTTCTTTAACAGTTACGTGGTTAGTTCGCCTTTTTTTATTCCATGTTTAAAACGGAGTCAGAAGTGTTGGATTTTCACAGTTTAGTCGAAATGCCATAAACTCCGTCGTAAAAGAGATACAA
>NW_026110900.1:22500-45000 GCF_024679095.1 Eriocheir sinensis | reverse complement strand
TCTTCTTCCCTACCCACGGGCAGAGTTTCCCCTCCCACTCTCTCCCCTCTCTCCTCTTTTCTCTCTCTCTCCCTCTCTCTCTCTCTCTCTCTCTCTCTCTCTCTCTCTCTCTCTCTCTCTCTCTCTCTCTCTCTCTCTCTCTCTCTCTCTCATACATACATACATACATACACACGTACACAGAAATGTCATGTATACTTTATCAATTCGTGGATCTAGACAACAAAAAAATATACAATAGTTAATGAGAATATGACGTGCACAAGTACACACACACACACACACACACACACACACACACACACACACACACACACACACACACACGCACACACACACACAAGATTATTATCATGAAGGACGTACGAGTGACCTTGACGTGTGTGTGTGTGTGTGTGTGTACCTGTGCTCGTCAGGGTCATTAGTACAAGCTCACCTTTGCTCTTTTGTTCCCCTCTTGTTTTTTTTGTCTTGTTTTATTTTTATTTTTTTACTCTTTTTAATCTTCTCTTCCTGAATGTTTACTTTTTATTTTTGTTTTATTTATGTTTTTATTTTCACTTATTTTTTTTACCATATGTTTTTTTCTATCTTCTTCGTTTCCTCTTTTACTCTCCTTTCTTTCTTTTCTCTTTCACAACCCTCAAAACACACACGCATTTCCCTGTCCTCCACTTCTCCTTCTCTCCTCTCCTCTTCTCTCCTCTCCTCTCCTTCCTTTCTTTCCTCCTTCACTAACCTCAAAACACACACGCATTTCCCTGTCCTCCACTTCTCCTTCTCCTCTCCTTCTTCTCTCCTTTCTTTCCTCCTTCACTACCCTCAAAACACACACGCATTTCCCTCTCCTCCTCTTCTTCTTCTCCTGCTCCTCTCCTCTCCTTTCTTTATTTCCTCCTTCACTACCCTCAAAACACACACATTTCCCTCTCCTCCTTCTCTCCTATTCTCTCCTTCCTTCCTTTCTTTCCTCCTTCACTAACCTCAAAACACACACACATTTTCCTCTCTTCCTCTTCTCTTCCTGTCTCCTGTTTTTATTCTCTGTCTCCTGTTATCTTCCTGTCTTCTGTTTTTTTCCTGTCTCCTTCTTTTCTCCTCTCCTCTCCTTCCTTCCTTTCCTCCTTCACTACCCTCAAAACACACACACATTTCCCTCTCCTCTCTCCTCCTCTCCTCCTTTTCTTCTTTTCTTCTTCTCCTCTCCTTCCTTTCTTTCTTTCCTCCTTCACATTTCCCTCTCCTCCTTTTCTCCTTCTCCTTCTCCTCTCCTCTCCTTTCCTCTCATTCCTTTCTCTCCTCCTTTCAATACCCTCAAAACACACACACACATTTCCCTCTCACTCTCCTCCTCCTCCTCCTCCTCCTCCTCCTTCTCTCCTCAAGTGCTTCCTCCCCTCCAGAGTAACAGTCAACACTCACCTCTACTCAGCCTCTCCGCACCCTCTCCAGCAGCTCACCTGAGAAGGGGGACAAAGCCATTAGCCACACAGGTAAAGGAGTTCAGGTGGATACAGGTAAGGGGGTCATTAATATACATAAGTAAGACTAATAATGCACTGATGATATTAACCGATTAGCACATAAGTAAGATAAACATTGATATACACAAGGATATAGTTCACAGGTAAATATTAACTCATTAGAATGCAGGTAAAGGGGTCAATTAAGATACAAAAACAAAGTAATGATATGAAGGTGATTTTAAGCCAGTAGATAATTATAGGTAAGGTGAACATTATAATTTAGGCGCCCAGGTAACAATGTACAGGTGTGAGGGAAAGGAAATATTGAAAGGGAAAGTGAGAGAGAAAGTGAAGGAATAGATGAGGAGAAGGAAGGAAGGAAGGAAGGAAGGAAAACAGGAAGAAAGGAAGGACAGAAGGAAAGACTAAAAGATGAGGAGAAAGGAAAGGAAAGGAAAGAAAATGAAACGGAAGGAAAGAAAGGAAGAAAGGGAGGTACGATGAAAGAAGGGAAGTAGGGAGAAAGGAAGGAAAGAAGGAAAGAATAAAAGATGAGAAGAAACGAAAGGAAAGGAAATAAAGGAAGAAAGGAAAGGAAAGAAAGGAAGGAAAAAAGGAAAGACTAAAAGATGAGATTAAAGGAAAGGAAAGGAAACGAAAGGAAAGGAAAGAAAGGAAAGGAAAGAAAGGAAAAGACTTTTCCTGGTTTCCTCAGTATTCCACGTGTTTGGACGCCTGAACTCGGCTTTTGGTTCAGGGCTAGTGCACAGCCTATGTGGCAAGTGTTTTGCGTGATAACACGAAAGCACAAGTAAATCCGTATCTTCACCAACGAGTGCTGCTTCTCGAGTTGTCGCCCTCTCGATGGCAGTTCGTACAATGAGCAGACCTGCATCTGTCTCTGCGTGAAGCGCTTCTACTCCTGGCCTCCCCAGCCTACCTCTTAGCAGGTTAATGAATTCCTCTTTGTTCTTGCTATGTGCTAAAAGTCTTTCTTTCTTTGGCCAAGTCCCCTTCAAGCTTCACCTCACTGCCCACTCGTCCACCTGTACGCCGTCGGTGGACATCATCCCTCGTACTCGCACCTCCTTCGTATCCATCAAACACAAACGTACCCTTCTCATATTTTCTAGTTACATACTCCACATACATATCACATAGCCGATCGTATGTTCTACCCCTGGGGATAATAATCTTGCAATCAGTGAAGAACCATCTACAACATGGGTAACATCTTTACTTGTTAGGCCTGCCTTGCAATGCACCTGTGAGATCTTCTGAATATCTGCTGCGAACCCAGACTTCTTAGACTCCCGCAGCAGATAAGCATGCTCATGGACACGTGCACAGCTCATGCTCATGCAGCAGCTATCAGGCGCCGGAACAGAAGCTGCGGGTCTGCACGCACTTCACCTTCATTTGTCTGTTCACAGGAGCTGTCAGTCATCAACACTAATTGTTCTTTTTCTTAAATGAAAATTCCGAGATTTGTTTTCCCTCCATTCCTTCAATAATGTTTTGCCCTACAGTTCCTGCCTCATCAACATTAACACCTTTGTTAGCAACAACACCTGTAGTCATGCTTCTCAGGTTAGGGTTAGGTTAGGTTCTTCCAAAAACACAACTGATTGCTGTACATCGCAGTAATCTCTCCCCATTTCTGCGCGCAGGGCGTGCAAGGATCCGAATTGCTCTTCGGGATTCTCTAACCCCCTCCCTCTGGTGAGGCCTCCCACGGCCCTTATGCTTCTCATCAGCATATGTTTCAAGGTGACATCTCTCCAGAGTCCTGCCCAAGATCTATCACTCCGCCTAACAGAATGAAAACCCTTCATGAAATGATTATACAAACTTGGATTGTTATAAGAGCATAAGAACATAAGGACGTAGGAGTCTGCAAGAGGACTGTACAAGGCTGTACAAGGCAGCTCCTTTGAACTTAAGCTCCCGTGTATCTAACCCCACCTAATATCGCTGTCCATGAGTTTATCTAGTCTATTTTTGAATGTGACAATTGTATTGGCACTCACCACATGACTGCTAAGCCTATTCCACTTATCCACAACCCTGTTAGTAAACCAATTTTTGCCTATGTCCCTGTTGAATCTGAATTTTTCCAGTTTAAACCCATTACTTCGTCTCCTACCCGGTTCTCTTACCAACAAAACCTTATGAATGTCTCCCTTATTAAAGCCCTTCATCCATTTATAAACCTCGATCATGTTTCCACACACCCTTCGCCTTTCTAGAGAATGCAAGTTTAACTGTTTGAGTCTTTCCTCGTATAGCAAGTTTCTCAACCCCTGAATCATCTTAGTCATCCTCCTCTGCACCGATTCTAACGTTTTGATATCCATTCTATAGTAAGGTGACCAGAACTGAACCGCATAGTCAAGATGAGGTCTAACTAATGCTAAATATAACTAATGCTAAATACAGTTCCCTTCAGTAAAGCGTAGGCTATCGCTGCGGGCTCAGCCCCCTATTTACTATGAGAGGCGACATCTGCCACCCCCTACCTCTGATGAAAGCAGTCACTCTGCTGTGATTGGTTAAACACCCAAATCTCTCTCTCTCTCTCTCTCTCTCTCTCTCTCTCTCTCTCTCTCTCTCTCTCTCTCTCTCTCTCTCTCTCTCTCTCTCTCTCTCTCTCTCTCTCTCTCTCTCTCTCTCTCTCTCTCACTCTCTCTCTCTCTCTCTCTCTCTCTCTCTCCCTCCCCCCCCTCTCTCTCTCTCTCTCTCTCTCTCTCTCTCTCTCTCTCTCTCTCTCTCTCTCTCTCACCATCACCTACATTAACCTCACATACACACACACACACCCTCTCTCTCTCTCTCTCTCTCTCTCTCTCTCTCTCTCTCTCTCTCTCTCTCTCTCTCTCTCTCTCTCTCTCTCTCTCTCTCTCTCTCTCTCTCTCTCTCTCTCTCTCTCTCTCTCTCTCTCTCCAGCAGGACAACGAGGGAAGTACTCACGGCTTTGAGGGTGGCGAGCACCCCGGAGGTCACATCGGGGCTCTGCCAGGCATCCTGCAGCAGGCAGGCAGGAAGCATCGCGCCGCTCGCCAGCAGCAGGTTGACCGTCCGCCAGCGGTCAAGAATCACGGCCAGTCTGAGAGGGGAGTTGGCGTCACTGGCGATGGGCTCGATGGGGGCACCCATACACAGCAGGCGGGACACCTTCTGCACGTTGTCGCCTTCAATGATGAGAGTAAACAGCTCGTTCTGCAGTTCCTCCGGCGACGAAGGAGACTGGGGAGGTAGAGACGCCATGAGGCTGACACATTGCGGAAAAGAGCGGGGCTGTGGAGCTGAGACAACGCGGGAGGCAGCAAGTCTGTGTTGCTGACACACCTTGGGAGGGAGCGGGGCTGTGGGGCTGACACCACATGGGAGGGAGTGAAGGGCTGTGGGGCTGACGCCACATGGGATGGAGAGAGGGAAGGGCTGTGGGGCTGACACCACATGGGAGGGAGGGAGGTAAAAGCTGTGGTGCTGACACCACATGGGAGGGAAGGAGGGAAGGGCTTTTGTGCTGACACTACATTGGAGGGAGGGAGGGAAGGGCTGTGGTGCTGACACCACATGGGAGGGAGGGAGGGAAGTGCTGTGGTGCTGACACCACATGGGAGGGCGGGAGGTAAAAGCTGTGGTGCTGACACCACATGGGAGGGAGGTGGAAGGGCTGGGGGGCTGACACCACATGGGAGGGAGGGAGGGACGGGCTGTGGTGCTGACACCACATGGGTGGGAGGGCGGTAAAAGCTGTGGTGCTGACACCACATGGGAGGGAGGGAGGGAAGGGCTATAGTGCTGACACAACATGGGAGGGCGGGAGGTAAGGGCTGTGGTGCTGACACCACAAGGGAAGGAGGGAGGGAAGGGCTGTGGTGCTGACACCACATGGGAGGGAGGGAGGGAAGGGCTGTGGGGCTGACACCACATGGGAGGGAGGGAGGAGGAAGGTTGTGGGGCTGACATCAGATGGGAGGGAGGGAGGAGGGCTGTGGGGCTGACACCACATGGGAGGAGGGAGGAAGGGCTGTGGGGCTGACACCACATGGGATGGACGGAGGGAAGGGCTGACACCACATGGGAGGGAGGGAGGAAGGGCTGTGGGGCTTACACCACATGGGAGGGAGGAAAGGAAGGGCTGTGGGGCTGACGCCACATGGGAGAGAGGGAGGGAAGAATTGTGGGGCTGACACCACATGGGAGGGAGGGAAGGGCTGTGGTGATGACACCACATGGGAGGGAGGGAAGCGCTGTATTGATGACACCACATGGGAGAGAGGGAGGGAAGAGCTGTGGTGCTGACACCACATGGGAGGGAGGGAGGGAAGGGCTGTGGGGCTGACACAACATGGGAGAGAGGGAGGGAAGGGCTGTGGGGCTGACACCACATGGGAGGGAGGGAGGGAAGGGCTGTGGGGCTGACACCACATGGGAGAGAGGGAGGGAAGGGCTGTGGGGCTGACACCACATGGGAGGGAGGGAAGGGCTGTGGGGCTGATACCACGTGGGAGGGAAGGAGGGAAGGGCTGTGGGGGTGACACCACATGGGAGGGAGAGAGGGAAGGGCTGTGGTGATGACACCAGATTAGAGGGAGAGAGGGAAGGGCTGTGGGGCTGACAACACATGGGAGGGAGGTAGGGAAGGGCTGTGGTGATGACACCACATGGGAGGGAGGGAGAGAAGGGCTGTGGGGCTGACACAACATGGGATGGAGGGAGGGAAGGGCTGTGGGGCTGACACCATATGGGAGGGAGGAGGGGAGGGGTGTGGGGCTGACACCACATGGGAGGGAGGGAAGGGCTGTGGGGCTGACACCACATGGGAGGGAGGGAGGGAAGGGCTGTGGGGCTGACACCACATGGGAGGGAGGGAGGGAAGGGCTGTGGTGCTGACACCACATGGGAGGGAGGGAGGGAAGGGCTGTGGGGCTGACACCACATGGGAGGGAGGGAGGGAAGGGCTGTGGGGCTGACACCACATGGGAGGGAGGGAGGGAAGGGCTGTGGTGATGACACCACATGGGAGGGAGGGAGAGAAGGGCTGTGGGGCTGACAAAACATGGGAGGGAGCGAGGGAAGGGCTGTGGTGATGACACCACATGGGAGGGAGGGAGGGAAGGGCTGTGGGGCTGACACCACATGGGAGTGAGGGAGGGAAGGGCTGTGGGGCTGACACCACATGGAAGGGAGGAAGGGAAGGGCTGTGGGGCTGACACCACATGGGCGGGAGGGAGGGAAGGGCTGTGGTGATGACACCACATGGGAGGGAGGGAAGGGCTGTGGTGATGACACCACATGGGAGGGAGGGAGGGAAGGGCTGTGGTGCTGATACCACATGGAAGGGAGGGAGGGAAGGGCTGTGGTGATGACACCACATGGGAGGGAGGGAGAGAAGGGCTGTGGTGCTGACACCACATGAGAGGGAGGGAGGGAAGGGCTGTGGTGATGACACCACATGGGAGGGAGGGAGGGAAGGGCTGTGGTGATGACACCACATGGGAGGGAGGGAGAGAAGGGCTGTGGTGATGACACCACATGGGAGGGAGGGAGGGAAGGGCTGTGGGGCTGACACCACATGGGAGGGAGGGGGGGAAGGGCTGTGGGGCTGACACCACATGGGAGGGAGGGGGGGAAGGGCTGTGGTGATGACACCACATGGGAGTGAGGGAGGGAAGGGCTGTGGGGCTGACACCACATGGGTCGTCTGTTACGATAGGGTACGGTTATGCTTATGGCATTGTTCAATATTGTGGTGAAGGCCCCCCAAGATTTATCAAGATCTGTTTCCGCCGTGATTTCAATCCAGTCAGAATTATTTAGAATTGATCGGAGTCCTACGAAATTCGCTCTCTGATAATCAGGCACCTTTTCTTTACTAGGAGGTACTTTACTTTCTTTCATATTGATGCTGAATGTGATTGTTCGGTGATCGCTAGAACTAAAAATTGGACCAACATTTACTTCGTTAACTAGATCAGCTGTCGTTGAAAAGATAAGGTCAAGTATATTATTTTCCCGAGTCGGTTCTTGAACGTGTTGATGCAAATCACTTTCTAGTAAATTTGTGTACAGGTCGAGCCCTGTATGGGAGGGAGGGAAGCGCTGTACGGCTGACACCACATGGGAGGGAGGGAGGGAAGGGCTGTGGGGCTGACACCACATGGGAGGGAGGGAGGGAAGGGCTGTGGTGATGACACCACATGGGAGTGAGGGAGGGAAGGGCTGTGGTGATGACACCACATGGGAGGGAGGGAGAGAAGGGCTGTGGTGATGACACCACATGGGAGGGAGGGAGGGAAGGGCTGTGGTGATGACACCACATGGGAGTGAGGGAGGGAAGGGCTGTGGGGCTGACACCACATGGGAGGGAGGGAGGGAAGGGCTGTGGTGATGACACCACATGGGAGGGAGGGAGAGAAGGGCTGTGGGGCTGACAAAACATGGGATGGAGGGAGTTAAGGGCTGTGGTGATGACACCACATGGGAGGGACGGAGGGAAGGGCTGTGGTGATGACACCACATAGGAGGGAGGGAGAGAAGGGCTGTGGTGATGACACCACATGGGAGGGAGGGAAGGGCTGTGGGGCTGACACAACATGGAAAGGAGGGAGGGAAGGGCTATGGGGCTGACACCACATGGGAAGGAGAGAGGGAAGGGCTGTGGTGATGACACCTCATGGGAGTGAAGGAGTGAAGGGCTGTGGTGCTGACACTACATCGGATTGAGGGAGGGAAGGGCTGTGGTGCTGACACCACATGGGAGTGAGGGAGGGAAGGGCTGTGGTGCTGACACCACATGGGAGGGAGGGAGGGAAGGGCTGTGGTGCTGACACCACATGGGAGGGAGGGAGGTAAGGGCTGTGGTGCTGACACCACATGGGAGGAAGGGAGGTAAGGGCTGTGGTGCTGACACCACATGGGAGGGAGGGAGGTAAGGGCTGTGGGGCTGACACCACATGGGAGGGAGGGAGGTAAGGGCTGTGGTGCTGACACCACATGGGAGGGAGGGAGGGAAGTGCTGTGGTGATGACACCACATGGGAGGGAGGGAGGGAAGGGCTGTGGTGCTGACACCACATGGGAGGGAGGGAGGGAATTGCTGTGGTGCTGACACCACATGGGAGGGAGGGAGGGAAGGGCTGTGGGGCTGACACCATATGGGAGGGAGGGAGGGACATAGCTGGGCACGATAACAGAAAACCTTATTCCCGATAACCGATACCTGATAATGGAAAACCTTATCGGTGATAATCGATTTTCGTTAACTGGAGACACAAATATAGGCGATAACCGATAACCGATACCCGATATAAATCCACAATTCCGATACTACCTAGCGATAAGTCCGATAGGCGAAAACGATACTATATTGATGTTTCAAATAAAAAATACATAGATGAATTCAAATTTTCATTATCTGTATTTTAGAAAACTTACAAAACCTGAAAACCACACGCTGACACCTACCTAATGGACGGTAATGCTAGAAACGCCTGAACAGTGTTGCGTTATTTGGCGTCCCCACCGTCAAAAGCTGGCGCTTTTGTTTACAAACACTGGTCTCTCGTGAACTGCGCATGCTCAGACCAGCAAGCGTAGACCTGTACAGTCTCACGTTACAAAGCTTTTTAACCGTAATTAAGAGTTGCTGGAAGGCTGAATCAGACATACAGTAACACCATCCTCGGTGTTTCTAGAACGACACTCTGTGCGAGTTGCACTTATATGTACAGAGTGTCGTTCCAGAAACAGCGAGGATGGTGGTACTGTATGTCTGATTCAGCCTTTCAGCAACTCTTAATGTGTTAAAAAGCTTTGTGAGACTGTACCGGGCTACGCTTACTGGTCTGAACATGCGCAGTTCACAAGAGACCAGTGTTTGTAAAAAAAAAGCGCCAGATTTTGACAATGGGACACCAAATAACACAACACCGGGTGCCTTCAATAACATGGCATGCTCAAAAACGAATATGGAATATCAAATCTGAGGCAATGAATAATCATTTTTGGGCAAACTTAAATGATTTTTCTCTTTGATATATTGATTTTTGAGTCTAACTTAAAAAAATAACCTAGTGTTTTAATGTTGATGATCTAAGTATGAAATCTCTTCACCGAAGATATTTCATGCACCGAAGTTTCTTCACACAACACCGGGCGCCCGGCCACGCATGCGCAGTAGGGAGGAGACAACGTGTTTTTTTTTTCTGAGAGGCGGAAAAAAGTAGCGATTATCGCTGGTTTGGTTACAAAAGTAACGAGGATACCGATATATATTTAAATAAGTAGCGGATGGCCGATAACCCGATTTTGTTATCAGCGATAAAGCATCGCGATAACTTATCGCGATAACGCCCAGCTATGGGGAGGAAAGCGCTGTACGGATGACACCACATGGGAGGGAGGAGGGAAGGGCTGTGGGCTGACACCACATGGGAGGGAGGAGGGTAGGGCTGTGGTGATGACACCACATGGGAGGGAGGAGGGAAGGGCTGTGGTGATGACACCACATGGGAGGGAGGAGGGAAGGGCTGTGGTGATGACACCACATGGGAGGGAGGGAAGGACGGTCTGTGGTGATGACACCACATTGGAGGGAGGGAGGAAGAGCTGTAGGGCTGACACCACATGGGAGGGAGGGAAGGGCTGTGGTGATGACACCACATGGGAGGGAGGAGGAACAGCTGTGGGGCTGACACCACATGGGAGGGAGGGAGGGAAGGGCTGTGGTGATGGCATCACATGAGAGTGAGGGAGGAAGGGCTGTGGGGCTGACATAACACGGGAGGGAGGGAGGGAAGGGCTGTGGGGCTGACACCACATGGGAGGGAGGGAGGGAAGGGCTGTGGGGCTGACACCACATGGAAGTGAGGGAGGGAAGGGCTGTGGTGATGAAACCACATGGGAGGGAGGGAGTGAAGGGCTGTGGTGATGAAACCACATGGGAGGGAGGAGGGAAGGGCTGTGGTGATGACACCACATAGGAGGGAGGAGGGAAGGGCTGTGGTGATGAAACCACATGGGAGGGAGGGAGGAAGGGCTGTGGTGATGACAACACATGGGAGGGAGGAGGAAGGGCTGTGGGGATGACACCACATGGGAGTGAGGGAGGGAAGGGCTGTGGTGATGACACCACATGGGAGGGAGGGAGGGAGGGGCTATGGGGCTGACACCACATGGGAGGGAGGGAGGGAGGGGCTGTGGGGCTGACACCACATGGGAGGGAGGGAGGGAAGGGCTGTGGGGCTGACAGCACATGAGAGGGAGGGAGGGAAGGGCTGTGGGGCTGACACCACATGGGAGGGAGGGAGGGAAAGGGCTGTGAGGCTGACACCACATGGGAGGGAGGGAGGGAAGGGCTGTGGGGCTGACAGCACATGGGAGGGAGGGAGGGAAGTGCTGTGGCGCTGACACCACATGGGAGGGAGGGAGGGAAGGGCTGTGGGGCTGACACCAGTATTACTACTATTACTACTACTACTACTACTACTACTAATACAACTACTACTACTATTACTATTACTACTACTACTACTACTTCTACTACTACGACTAGTACGACTACTACTACTATTACTACTACTACTACTACTACTACTACTACTACTACTACTACTACTACTACATAAATGATACCTCGATCCATGTTTATTTTCCCGACACATAATCATGGAGGGCTCCATAGCTTGGAGGTCATTAGGCCCAATTCTGTTCGCTAATGACTGTGGCATCCAACCATATCGCTAATACTACTTGACACTAAATCACCTATCATCTATTACGTCTAGATCCCCCTTTCCTTCCCTACTCAAGTCACTCCCGACCCACCCTAATGTCACTCTCCACCACTGTGGCTTCATAGTCCATATTGGAGATGTTGGTGGCTTTTGGGCCAGAGTGTCTGGTGCCCCTGAGACATAGGATGGCCGACCTGAGCAGGGAGAACGAGAGGCGACACCTCATCCAGGCGACAACGTGACTCCTTGGCTGATGCTTCTTTTCTGAGATTGGTTCCGCGAGGCGTGCGTAGAAGCATTGGGCCCTGGGACCCATCCCGCCGGATGTGGTGAAGACGAGGGGGGTGAAGTTGCCCTGATCCACATGTTGGATTCTTTTACCGTATGCCCTTGTCTTCTCCTGCTCGTTCCAGTGGTGGGCGGCTTACAGGGGCAGCTCACGGTGACAGGCAGCCATCGGGTCGAATATGCGGATGTCCATGAACGCCCGCTGTCCGTGCACCCAAAATCCGAGGGCACTTACATCAACCCGTGCCTCCTGGGAGGTATTGGCTGTCCTGTACCGAGGGCGTTCGCCGTCCAGGGGAAGCAGTGCCGGCTCGGTAGTGACGTCTTGGCATACCTCCCCGAGCATGCTGGCTGTCAGATCCCTCACTTCATCGTGTCGAATAGAGACGAAGCCTCCTTTTTTACATGTCATGGTGTGGGTGACATCATTTGGTGATCCACATGCACAGAGATCAGGCAGTCCCTCAATCGGCCAGCCATATTTCAGAGCAATGGCGTCGACAAATTCTTGTTTGTTGAGGCTGAAGCCCTTTGCTCTGATTGGTAATGACGTTAGCCAGTTAGAGGCGCCTGCCTCCTGTGCTGTGTGTATTTTTCTACCCATTTCTGTGGACAGGTGGTGTGTAAGACGGTCCAGCTCGTCTTTTGGGGCCTGTTGCCTTTCTTCTGAGATTTTTCTTTTAATATCTCTTATTTCTGTTTGGTCTATCTCGCCCTCTGCCTCCTGAGCGATGATCCTGTTGATGAGTGACCTGGAAAGGCTGATGGAGTTTTGGTTCTCCTTATCAGCCAGCTTCTCAGCGTTGGTGATCCCCATCCCATCCAGTCTTGGGGGAAGTGCTAGCATATCCCTCTCCTCCTCCCCCAAAGCATGATATTTCACCAGCGCCGGCAAGAATACATTCTAGACGGCATTTTCCAGTGGTCGGAGGAGTGGACTGATGCCGGGAATGGTGCGCATCAGGAACGTCCACCGATGTTGGATGCCGTGGGTGTACGCTGAATAGGCAGCGTGTGGCTCAGTCTTGGCAATGGCAGACAAAGCTTCTATTTCCTTCACCCATTCAGCTACTTTGCTCCCACGTACTCCTTATATACCTCTGTCCCGATCACTGCACCTAAGTGTTGTTGTCCGTTTTTTGTCACAATGACGCCACTTCCTCTAAAAGTTTCTGCGGCATGGTCATAATGTTCAGGTTTGACAATAAGAACAGACTTGGTGGCGTTAGGGATGTATCCTATCTCAGGGCCGGCGGTGTTCACAGTGTCCCACCACCCTTTTAAGTCTGAGATTTTACCAGCACCTGAGAGGTCATCCGCATAAGCCACCTGTTTCACCCGTGTTTCTGCGAACGCGATTTCATTTTGGAGGACTGATAGGCCCAGGGCGTACATAACCATGGCTATTGGGTCACCTTGTGTTGTTCCCTCAGATGATTTTACCACTTTCACTTTTCCACTGTGGCTATTTATGTATAAGTCGGTCGGGTATGTATAGGTATTTTCGACATACATAGCTAAGCTAGGGCACTTGGTTTTAATGTTGTGTATCATAGTCTTTCTATTTATTGTGTTGAAGGCATTTTTGGCGTCAACAAGAAGCACTGCTTCGCACTCCACGTGGTCGAATATCTCCCGCATGGCATGGACTGCTGCTTCTCCTCCTGCCTGCTGCCCCGCACAAACTTGGAGGTTCCCTGCTGCCATTCTCACATCTTCTTTGACGACAGCCATGATGCATTTGCCTACGATGCGCCGCAGGTCTTCTCCGACTCCTATAGGCCTGCATCCCGGCCTCTTGTCCAGGGGAATGAGGCGGCATGCCGTCAGGGCGTCCACATAGTGGCAGCTGGAGGAGGCGAGTTTTCTTGCCAGTGCTGCAATGGTGTTGCACAAGTCACCAGCCGCATTGCCAAAGTTGGCGCTGCTCAGCAAGCTTCGCCATCACCGTGCATCAAGTCCTGAGGGCCCCGTGCTGCCACGAGTCTGGAGGGTCTTCTTCCACACCATCTCTCCTGTTATCCTTTCGTATATAACTGGATTCTGTGGTTGGTGACATCCTGCCAGTCTCAGTCCCTTCAGGTCACTCGGTGGAGGATGTTTTTCCTTGAGTTGATTGATCGTGTCCCTGGTGAGTGGAAGCACTGCCCGTGTGGAATTTTCTGACAAGGCTCGTGTTGCAGACGCAACATTGCCTTGTCGCATTTTGTCTGCAAACTTCCGGGCCCTGTCTTCTGTGGAGGTGTTGTTTTGTTGGGGTCCGGGGAGCCTCTCCTGTATGGCTCTGGCTTCTCCAAGGAGGGCATCTAACTCGTTAGTTTGCCACAAGGCAACTCGCCTTCTTAATGCCTCGATATTTTCGGCTTGTTTGGTTTTTGGGTGTGCTTTTTGGAGGAAGAGATGGGGGAGAGTGAATACAATTTTCAGGGATAAGGGCGCCAGTGGTGTGTTCTGGATGTAGTTATTTAACAGGGTGACAATTTCTTTGATGATAAATGTCGTGGCTCCACATCTTGGTGGTTCAAAAAGATTGCTTGCAGACCGCCCAACAACTTCAAGGTATGTGTCATCCACCCACCTCGTTGCTTCCCCCTCCGCTAGCCCCTACCAAGCAAAGCTTCCCCCGACCTCCGGCGCGCCCTGTCCAGTCGAAGAGGAAGAGTGATGAGGGGGTGGTGGTAGTGGTGTTGGTAGTGGCAACATTGGAGGTGCCATTGGAAGGGGTGGTACCGGTTGAGGGGGATATGGAGGTGGCGGTTGTGCAGCAGCTCCCTCCGACACCCCCTCCCCCCGCTCACTCCTTCCCCGGCGGCCCTCATTGTCCCCGCGATGTCGCGCTTCATCGTTATCCTCCCTGCTCTGATCCCTGCCCAGGGGATTTTGGCACCTGTCGCTGTTCTTACAGTTCGTACAGCGTCTTTTCTCTTTAACACATGCACAATTTATACATCTGTGATCTTCTTTTCTACAAACGCAGCATCTTCTTTGGTTTGAAGGATCAGGCATTTATAAAATTATAGATATTGATATTAATGACAACAGGAATATTGGTAGTACATGTAGTAATAATGACTAATTATTGATTATGATTGAAAGTAGTAATGATATCTACTGTGGAATGACACTACTATTAATATTCCTATTAGTTTAGCGACATTGACAGATAATATAGATAGGATTATAATCAATATAATAGGCTGACACATTGTTTTCAAAGGGTGAGAGAGAGAGAGAGAGAGAGAGAGAGAGAGAGAGAGAGAGAGAGAGAGAGAGAGAGAGAGAGAGAGAGAGAGAGAGAGAGAGAGAGAGAGAGAGTTGGGATGGAGATATTATCAGTGCGATGTGGAGAAATTTGTTAGTGTCAGCATGGCATCGAGGTTACAGAGGTTAGCGTAACCAAGGGGCGGTTGGTGCGGTGTGGGGAGCGAGGGGGCCGGGGGTAGGGGCGTATAGTGTGAAGAGAGGGTGGGTGGGGAAGAGACAGGAGAGGTCGGTGTGAAGGAGAGAGAGAGAGAGAGAGAGAGAGAGAGAGAGAGAGAGAGAGAGAGAGAGAGAGAGAGAGAGAGAGAGAGAGAGAGAGAGAGAGAGAGAGAGAGAGTAATAATTGTAATTGCATTAGAACAGAAGTAAACAAAGTATTAAAATTATATTAATGACCCTAATGTCGATAATAATGAAAGCAGTAGTTTTCCTAGCAGTGATAGTATGAACACAAGCAATATGAATAATAATAATAATGACAAGAATATTTTAGTAACACTACTAATACTAGCAATAACAACAATGGCAACGCTAATAATAGTAACAATGACAAAAATAATAATAATAATTATAACAATAATAATAATAGTGTCTCTAAATAAACGTTGCAGCCTATATCAAGGTGTATGAAATGATTAATTGATTTATATGACAAAATTTAAGCTGCAAAGGCGCTGTGGCTGGCTCCGTTTCTTTCCTTTACGTTAACATATGTTTCCATATCAATCATTTCATTACGCTAAGTATATATTTGCTTTTTTCTGGTGGATATGAAATATAAATGAAAATATTGATAACACTGATTCGACCATAACCAACAACAACACCGCCCCACCGCACCGTATGCAGTTGTCTGCGGGTCGACTGCCAACACCGGTTTTTCACTCTCTTTCAAGGCTAATTTAAACTAAATACAAGTAATAAATGAAATATACGTAGCTACAGAACCGCCAGTTTGGGAGGTGTGAGGTGAGCCTCTCTTGTCGCTGGCAACCCTCCGTCCCAGCCCCTTACCTGCTCGGTCAGAGGTCAGGGCGGGGCATCGACGGTCGCCACCCGCCGTTCTATCTTAGGATGCCCAACCCGTGTGTTTTACGATATTTCAAAATCATACAACACTAGACACGAAACTACACGTCCATCGAGCTTTCCTTGCTGCTTTCCTTGCTGCACTGATATACACTTCCTTAATCACTATGTCTATTTTTACAGGCTCAAGGTGTTTGCACCAGAAAAAAACAGCATATAAACACGGAGCGACTAATACTACTAAGACTACTACTACTACTACTATGACTACAACTACTACTACTACTACTACTACTACTACTACTACTACTACTACTATGACTACTACTACTACTACTATTACTACTACTACTACTGCTGCTACTACTGCTACTTCTATTGTTACTTCTACTATTACTACTACAATTGCTACAACTAAGACTATTGATACTACTACTACAACTGCTAGCACTAATAATGATACTACTACTACTACTACTATTACAATTACTAGTACTACTACTGCTACTACTACTACTACTAAAAATAATAATAATAATAATAATAATAATAATAATAATAATAATAATAATAATAATAATAATAATAATAATAATAATGATAATAATAATAATAATAATAATAATAATAATAATAATAATAATAACAATAATAATAATAATAATAATAATAATAATAATAATAATAATAATAATAATAATAATAATAATAATAATAATAATAATAATAATAATAATAATAATAATAATAATAATAGAGTAGTAGTAGGCTAGTAGTAGTAGTTGTAGCAGTGGTACCAGTAGGCTATTATTATTATTACTATTATTATTATTATTATTATTATTATTATTATTATTATTATTATTATTATTATTATTATTATTATTATTAGTAGTAGTAGTAGTAGTAGTAGTAGTAGTAGTAGTAGTAGTAGTAGTAATAGTAGTAGTAGCAGTAGTAGCACCACGACCACTGCTATCAGTAGTAGTAGTAGTAGTAGTAGTAGTAGGAGGCACGGGTTGATGTAAGTGCCCGCGGATTCTGGGTGCGCGGACAGCGGGCGTTCATGGACATCCGCATATTCGACCCGATGGCTGCCTGTCACCGTGAGCTGCCCCTGCAAGCCGCCCACCACAGGAACGAGCAGGAGAAGACAAGGGCATACGGTGAAAGAATCCAACATGTGGATCAGGGCAGCTTCACCCCCCTCGTCTTCACCACATCCGGCGGGATGGGTCCCAGGGCCCAATGCTTCTGCGCACGCCTCGCGGAACTAATCTCAGAAAAGAAGCATCAGCCAAGGAGCCACGTAGTCGCCTGGATGATGTGTCGCCTCTCGTTCTCCCTGCTCAGGTCGGCCATCCTATGTCTCAGGGGCACCAGACACTCTGGCCCAAAAGCCACCACCATCTCCAATATGGACTATGAAGCCACAGTGGTGGAGAGTGACATTAGGGTGGGTCGGGAGTGACTTGAGTAGTGAAGGAAAGGGGGATCTAGACGTAATAGATGATTGGTGATTTAGTGTCAGGTAGTATTAGCGATATGGTTGGATGCCACAGTCATTAGCGATCAGAGTTGGGGCTAATGACCTCCAAACTATGGAGCATTCCATGATTATGTGTCGGGAAAATAAACATGGGTGAAGGTATCATTTATGTAGTAGTAGTAGTAGTAGTAGTAGCAGTAGTAGTAGTAGTAGCAGTAGCAGTAGTAGTGGCAGTAGTAGTAGTAGTAGTAGTAGTAGTAGTAGTAGTAGTAGTAGTAGTAGTAGTAGTAGTAGTAGTAGTAGTAGTAGTAGTAGTAGTAGTAGTAGTAGCAGTAGTAGTAGTAGTAGCAGTAGTAGTAGTAGTAGTAGTAGTAGCAGTAGTAGTAGTAGTAGTGGTAGTAGTAGTAGTAGTAGCAGTAGTAGTAGTAGAAGTGTGACAAAATACGGACAACGAAACTTAGGTGCAGTGATTGGGACAGAGGTATATAAGAAGGAGTACGTGGGAGACAAAGTAGCTGAATGGGTGAAGGAAATAGAAGCTTTGTCTGCCATTGCTAAGGCTGAGCCACACGCTGCCTATTCAGCGTACACCCACGGCATCCAACATCGGTGGACGTTCCTGATGCGCATCATCCCCGGCATCAGTCCACTCCTCCGACCACTGGAAAATGCCGTCAAGAATGTATTCTTGCCGGCGCTGGTGAAATATCATGCTTTGGGGGAGGAAGAGAGGGATATGCTAGCACTTCCCCCAAGACTGGGTGGGATGGGGATCACCAACCCTGAGAAGCTGGCAGATAAGGAGAACCAAAACTCCATCAGCCTTACCAGGTCACTCATCAACTGGATCATCGCTCAGGAGGCAGAGGGCGAGATAGACCAAACAGAAATAAGAGATATTGAAAGAAAAATCTCAGAAGAAAGGCAACAGGCCCCAAAAGACGAGCTGGACCGTCTTACACACCACCTGTCCACAGAAATGGGTAGAAAAATACACACAACACAGGAGGCAGGAGCCTCTCTCTGGCTAACGTCATTACCAATCAGAGCAAAGGGCTTCAGCCTCAACAAACAAGAATTTGTCGACGCCATTGCTCTGAGATATGGCTGGCCGATTGAGGGACTGCCTGATCTCTGTGCATGTGGATCACCAAATGATGTCACCCACACCATGACATGTAAAAAAGGAGGCTTCGTCTCTATTCGACACGATAAAGTGAGGGATCTGACAGCCAGCATGCTCAGGGAGGTATGCCAAGACGTCACTACCGAGCCGGCACTGCTTCCCCTGGACGGCGAACACCTTCGGTACAGGACAGCCAATACCTCACAGGAGGCACGGGTTGATGTAAGTGCCCGCGGATTCTGGGTGCGCGGACAGCGGGCGTTCATGGACATCCGCATATTCGACCCGATGGCTTCCTGTCACCGTGAGCTGACCCTGCAAGCCGCCCACCACAGGAACGAGCAGGAGAAGACAAGGGCATACGGTGAAAGAATCCAACATGTGGATCAGGGCAACTTCACCCCCCTCGTCTTCACCACATCCGGTCGGATGGGTCCCAGGGCCCAATGCTTCTACGCACGCCTCGCGGAACTAATCTCAGAAAAGAAGCATCAGCCAAGGAGTCACGTTGTCGCCTTGATGAGGTGTCGCCTCTCGTTCTCCCTGCTCAGGTCGGCCATCCTATGTCTCAGGGGCACCAGACACTCTGGCCCAAAAGCCACCAACATCTCCAATATGGACTATGAAGCCACAGTGGTGGAGAGTGACATTAGGGTGGGTCGGGAGTGACTTGAGTAGGGAAGGAAAGGGGGATCTAGACGTAATAGATGATAGGTGATTTAGTGTCAGGTAGTATTAGCGATATGGTTGGATGCCACAGTCATTAACGAACAGAGTTGGGGCTAATGACCTCCAAACTATGGAGCCCTCCATGATTATGTGTCTGTAGTAGTAAAGTATGGTAGTAGGTATCATTTATGTAGGAGTAGTAGTAGTAGTAGTAGCAGTAGTAGTAGCAGTAGTAGTAGTAGTAGTAGTAGTAGTAGTAGTAGTAGTAGTAGTAGTAGTAGCAGTAGTAGTAGTAGTAGTAGTAGTAGTAGTAGTAGTAGTAGTAGTAGTAGTAGTAGTAGTAGTAGTAGTAGTAGTAGTAGTAGCAGCAGTAGTAGTAGTAGTAGTAGTAGTAGTAGTAGTAGTAGTAGTAGTAGTAGTAGTAGTAGTAGTAGCAGTAGTAGTAGTAGTAGTAGTAGCAGTAGTAGTAGTAGTAGTAGTAGTGGTAGTAGTAGTAGTAGTAGTAGTAGTAGTAGTAGTAGTAGTAGTAGTAGTAGTAGTAGTAGTAGTAGCAGTAGTAGTAATAGTAGTAGTAGTAGTAGTAGTAGTGGCAGTAGCACCACCACCGCTATCAGGACTGTGTTCGCCCCAGCTCACCTCTCCACACTGGTGCTTGGTCAGCACCGCCAGCACCTCCTCGTGCCCTGCCCGCCGTGCCAGGGCAGCGGGGGTCCTGCCGTCGGGGGTCAGCACGTGGGGGCTCACGCACAGGTGCAGCAGCTCGCTGACCATATCCGGGGATAGCCCGCGCTGCGCCGCGCGGTGGAGGGGCGTCAGGCCAGCCGCGTCGATCTCGTGGCCGTCATAGGCCTTGGGGATGACGGCCTTCAGCCATGCCGCCTTGCCCTTCGCCATGCTGGACACAATGTGGCGGTGACCGGCTTTATCCAAGCCTCGCCGGAGCCTCTGCGGTGGCGAGCACGTGGAGATGGTGACACTATTGACGCCATTACTACAGCCCGTCCGCGAAATGTGTGTCAATGCTCTCTGCCTGGGAGAAAGTTCTTTTCCTCCTCAATGTTCTCCTCTTCCGTAAAACAAACAAAAATATCAAGTAGCCTGTATAAATCTACATGGGTGTTAGGGAAATATACAATAGCAGCAAACACCCCAACAATCTGATGGCGGATTACAGGCTGTTTTAATGGAAAGATTTTGAGAATTTACGTGTCGCCGCCGCTCCCGCTGCTCGCTGATTGGCTCCTGCGTTATGACGTCACGCCGGGGGGCGGGGCCAACTCATATTCGTATACCATTATTTTTTTTGTCTTTCTCAAGAATATGTTTTTGTATTGTGTGTGTCTGCTTTATTGTTCTCTTATGCCTCTAAATAATAGTGTGCGTACATGTCTTCAGCCTAAAAAATGAATAAAAAACACTTATCTGTATTTACAAACCCTTGCCCTGTTTTTCCCAGCAAACAATAGGCTAGGTTAAAGCCTGGTACCCATACTATTATATAGAGTCATAAGAAAACAAAAAATCAGACATACACAATGCAAAAATGTACTCCCAAGGAAGGCGAAAATAATGGTATACGAATGTGAGTTGGCCCCGCCCCCCGGCGTGACGTCATAACGCAGGAGCCAATCAGCGAGCAGCGGGAGCGGCGGCGACACGTAAATTCTCAAAATCTTTGCATTAAAACAGCCTGTAATCCGCCATCAGATTGTTGGGGTGTTTGCTGCTATTGTATATTTCCCTCACACCAATGTAGATTTATACAGGCTACTTGATATTTTTGTTTGTTTTACGGGAGAGGAGAAAATTGAGGAGGAAAAGAACTTTCTCCCAGGCAGAGAGCATTGACACACATTTCGCGGACGGGCTGTAGCAACAACACTAATGGTTGTGATGGTGATGACATGATGACGGTCATGTTATAATGGTGATGACATGATGACGGTCATGTTATAATGGTGATGACATGATGATGGTTATGTTATAATGGTGATGACATGATGATGGTCATGTTATAATGGTGATGACATGATGATGGTTATGTTATAATGGTGATGACATGATGATGGTCATGTTATAATGGTGATGACATGATGATGGTCATGTTATAATGGTGATGACATGATGACGGTCATGTTATAATGGTGATGACATGATGATGGTCATGTTATAATGGTGATGACATGATGACGGTCATGTTATAATGGTGATGACATGATGATGGTTATGTTATAATGGTGATGACATGATGACGGTTATGTTATAATGGTGATGACATGATGACGGTCATGTTATAATGGTGATGACATGATGATGGTCATGTTATAATGGTGATGACATGATGACGGTCATGTTATAATGGTGATGACATGATGACGGTCATGTTATAATGGTGATGACATGATGACGGTTATGTTATAATGGTGATGACATGATGACGGTTATGTTATAATGGTGATGACATGATGACGGTCATGTTATAATGGTGATGACATGATGATGGTTATGTTATAATGGTGATGACATGATGACGGTCATGTTATAATGGTGATGACATGATGACGGTCATGTTATAATGGTGATGACATGATGACGGTCATGTTATAATGGTGATGACATGATGATGGTTATGTTATAATGGTGATGACATGATGATGGTTATGTTATAATGGTGATGACATGATGACGGTCATGTTATAATGGTGATGACATGATGACGGTCATGTTATAATGGTGATGACATGATGACGGTTATGTTATAATGGTGATGACATGATGATGGTTATGTTATAATGGTGATGACATGATGACGGTCATGTTATAATGGTGATGACATGATGATGGTCATGTTATAATGGTGATGACATGATGATGGTTATGTTATAATGGTGATGACATGATGATGGTTATGTTATAATGGTGATGACATGATGATGGTCATGTTATAATGGTGATGACATGATGACGGTTATGTTATAATGGTGATGACATGATGACGGTCATGTTATAATGGTGATGACATGATGACGGTCATGTTATAATGGTGATGACATGATGATGGTCATGTTATAATGGTGATGACATGATGATGGTCATGTTATAATGGTGATGACATGATGACGGTTATGTTATAATGGTGATGACATGATGATGGTCATGTTATAATGGTGATGACATGATGACGGTTATGTTATAATGGTGATGACATGATGACGGTCATGTTATAATGGTGATGACATGATGACGGTTATGTTATAATGGTGATGACATGATGACGGTTATGTTATAATGGTGATGACATGATGACGGTCATGTTATAATGGTGATGACATGATGATGGTTATGTTATAATGGTGATGACATGATGACGGTCATGTTATAATGGTGATGACATGATGACGGTTATGTTATAATGGTGATGACATGA
>NW_026110900.1:0-17500 GCF_024679095.1 Eriocheir sinensis | reverse complement strand
GGAGAAGGGGGATGTAGGAGGTGGCGAAAGAAGTGCAGGGGGGATGGAGTGGGTGGGAAAGAATGGGATGTGTGATGGAAGGAGTGGGAAGGACGACGAGGAGGGATCGACGTGGTGGGGAGAATTTTGTGGGGATGGAGGGGTAGGGAAGGAAGGAGGGGGGATGAAGGGGTAGAAAATGAAGGTGAAGGGAGATGAGTGGTTGAGGAAGAAAAAAGGGAGATGGAAGGATCGGGAAAGAAGGAGGGGATTAGAAGGGAGGAAAGAAAAGGAGGGTGGAGGGGGTGGACGGAAAAGGAGGGGGATCGAGGGTGGTTGGGAAGAAAGGGGAGGGTAGATGGAGGGAGTGGGAAGGAAGGGAGGGGGATGGAGGGGGTGGGGAAAAATGGAAGGGGAATGGAAGAGGTTTTAATTACGGGGAGTTGTTGATCGCGGGATGGGGATGGGTAAGAAGGAGAGGAAGGGATGGAGGGGTGGGGAAGTGGAGGGAGGATGGAGAGGAGGGTAAAGAAAGGGAGGGGGATCGAAGGTGGGAAGGAAGGGGAGGGGGATGGAGGGGTTGAGAAGGAGGAGTAGGAGATGGAGGGGTGAGGAAGGAAGGGAGGGGTATGGAGGGATGGGGAAGGAAGGGGAGGGGGATAGAGGGAGGAACCAAAGCTGAGGAGAGATGGAGGGATGAAGATGGAAGGGAAGGGGCACGGAGGGATGGGGAAGGAAGGAGGGGTATGGAGGAAGGGATAAGAAGTTGAGGAGAGATGGAGGAAGGAAGGGAGGGGGTATGGAGGAAGGGATAAGAAGTTGAGGAGAGATGGAGGGGTTGGGAAGGAAGGGTAGGGGTGATGGAGGGGTCTGGAAAGAAGAGGATGGGAGATGGAGGGGTTGGGAAGGAAGGGGTGGGAATGATGGATGTGGGAGGGGGGGGAAGAAGGGCGGTGGGGGATGGTGAGGTTAGTCTTATAAATGTAAAAAGATAGTTATGTTGGATTTTTTTTTCTTTTTGTAATTATATTTCGTTTTCTTTCTCTCTCTTTTTTTTCTCTCTCTCTCTCTCTCTCTCTCACTCTATCTCTCTCTCTCTCTCTCTCTGACATTTACTGCAGTGGTACTTTTGATCTTTGTTTTTAGTTTTAACGACTTCGATTTTTTTTTACTTGCTTTTTTCGAGCTAAATTTTGTTCCTCATTTTCCTCCTTCACCTCCTCCTTCTCTTCTGCATATTCCTGACGCTCACGCTCCTCATGTAACAAACGCAGCTACTGGTCCTGCCCCACCTATTGATACTTCTCTTGATCCTGCTCCTTCCCTTCCTCCTTTTCTTTCTCCTCCACCAAGTGACTGTCAGGCAGATCACGGCTCTAGAGCAGGCAACCTCGTAATGAGCCAATAGGTTTTCTGTTGCTTGTCTTTCCATGTTTCCTCCTCCTCCTCCTCCTCCTCCTCCTCCTCTTCGTCCTCCTCCTTCTTCTCCTCCTCCTCTGCCTCCTCCTCCTCTTCCTTCTCCTCCACCTCCTCCTCTTTCTTTTCTTCCTCTTCTTAGTTTGTTTAGGGGAGATAAAATGACATCTTTATTTCTTTTCCGAGAGAAGTGTAATGACTGTGGAAACAGCGATCAGGAACAAAGCTTGGATTCATAAGATTCTGAGGATTATCATTCTTTCAAAAGCTTTATAAGAACGAGAATGCAAAACTATAGTACGGTAGTTTGAAGGATTTGAGCGGTCAATCTTCTTACGCACACGTTGCATGTAGGTGTACTTCCAGTCTAAGTCAATATACACCAAGTCAAGTCATACGCAGGTTTGTGGGAGGAGACACGGCTGAGGCGTGGTTTATGCGTGACGCTGCTTGAAGCCAAACTAGAGAATGTAGAAACAGGGATTTAGTAGAGAAAAGGAAAAAAGGCGGACTAATTTAAATCAATGAAGTCAGTATGTCCTCCCTCGCACCCCATACCGCCGTTTGTAAGCATTGAAATTACAGTCACGGAATAGCACAATATTTTTTTTTTTTCCGTCAGTGGCTTGCCTAAACGCGCTGTGAAAGAAGGCGAGCATGCACATCCAGAGTGCACATACGGCCCCAATTTAAGTCACCCCTGAACTGGCGGGTATTTTTTTTTTGAGCTTCAAGTGACTTCGTCCCACTGCTCCGCCCCCAAACCGCCTCCTGCGCGTACCGGTCGCAGTTTTGAAGCAGACTTGACTTGATATATATAGACTTAGCTTCCAGTAGGACAGAGAGATGCATGTTGAGAGGCAGAGACGAAAGAGTTTGACCAGGCGGGGAGTCAGCACGGTAGCACAGACTTCAAGGGTAATAGACCTTCAATCGTGTCCATAAGTCTTCTGAGGATGGAGCCCCAAGAGAGAATATAAAACCTTATTCCTTTAAAATAAAGAGCAGGCATAATGGAGCCAGAGGAGGGATCAGTGGGATCAATATGCCCTGAAGCGTTCAGAGTGGAATTTTAAGAGAAAGTTTTGGCGAAGAGTTCAGCTTTGGAGACAGATGTGACAGCTGTAGGTTCACGGAAATTAGACAAAGGTGGGGAAGATATAAAGGTTTAGAGAGTTAGACAAATGTTGTGTTAGAATTGGAGTAGGAGGGAGGATTAACATTTTTTAGCAAAAAAGGAGTGTTGGGTAAGTCGGAGAATAGATTCGGAGCGATTCCGAGCAGGAATTAAAAGATCTTGATTAGCAAAAGCTTCTGAGCTGAACCCTCTCTGACTGAAGCAGGGCTGTTCAGCGCGAGGAGCAGGCAGAGGACGTGAAATGGGAGGCGCCATCCTGCTTGGTTCATGCTCATCTTTGTCCTCTCTCCGAGTGAATCTAGAGTCCGGTAGATGGTCTCCAGAACAGCATGTGGGGCATCTTGGGCCACTCGGCGATGGCTGAAAAACTGCCAGCTTGTTTGTCGCGGCGGCGGGACGCGAAGCTGCGTCTTCCTGAACGCCGCGCCAGCACGCTGACCACTCAGCCACCGCCTCCCCTGTGAGTCTGGAGTGTTGGGCGTCTTCAAGGCCGGAGGTATACGTGCTCAGCCAAATGCTCTAGATCATGAAGGAGAGCTAAATTGTTGGCTAGTTCACCAGGCCGGTCAGTGAAAGACGATGAAAGTTAGAGCTGGTGGCGAGCAGTGACGCTTCCCAAGCTGGAGATTAATAGAAGGGAGAGTGAGTCAAGCTGTGCTCGCTCCACTTTGGAATTCAAATGGTCAATGTTCTTTACCTAGTTGGCAGTCATGTGAGAGATGAACACCACAGACGTATTTAGTAACAGAATGACAGTTACTTAAGTCTTAGCCAGTCAAGTCAAGCTTTTGGGCGCCAGAGCAAGTTATGCTGCGTACATAGATGCACATAGACGTACACAGACACCCAGCTTTGGGTTGAAGGTCAGGAAAGAGGAGTAGGAGGGAACAGAGTAGAGATTACCAACCACTAGTTGCGTCAGAAACCTGTGTTTCGGTTAAAGAGGAGGAGACGTGGTGTTCCGCAGAATGGAAAGTAACAGAAGCACAGCAAATGTTGCACAAGTTGAGGAAGAGAATGTTGGGGGAGCTATCAAGACGCCTGCTGTGCTTGTTCCAATCAGAAGTGGATTCCATCCTGGGGACATTTCCGATCCTCTTTCGCCCGGGCGGGTGGTGCTCCACTTTCCATGATACTTTTTCCTAATTTTGTGGACATTGTGTTTGTGTCGCGTGTATGGAGGCGCGCCACATTTCCTGCGGCGCATTTCCTACACGTCACCTCTCCCGCAGCTTTAGCAGTTATCACAGTAGTGACATATTTCCTACGGAGATGCATCATGTCTTCTACACATACAAATCTACTCTGTCACAATTCCTGCAGGGTTGCGTCACATTCCCTACACCACGAAAGGCAGCGAGCTCGAGTCAAGTCGTACCAGAGTCAAGTCTACGTAGGGAGTAATGCCTCTTCTGTCTCTTCTTATTCTATTCTCCTCTCCATTCGTGGGGCGAGGAAGGACAGCGCTAACCTTTCTCCCAGATAAGGAGTGATGGTGTTTCGGGGGCCTTGTATTCCGCCGCGGTTATCCTGGCCAGGTGTGGCATCCAGAAAGATTTTGCAAAGTTACAGATTTGTTAGCCCTCGTATAGGTAACGTACGCTACCGCTGCGTAGAGAGTTGTGTGGATCCAGAAAGCTTTAGGTAAGGAGATAGGATCGCGTTGATTGGCCAGAATCTACGTAACCAGCTATGACGTCATAAGACTCGCCAGGGAATCACAAGCGTGTTTTCAGAGTCGTCAACCAATCGTAAGGCAGCCGCCTTCAGCTGTGGGTTCAAAACAACCCAAGACACAATGGCTATCTATAACGTTTCTAAGACCATATATACTTTATTCCCGCTTTTTACATCAACGTGGTAAAATGTTTATGTTGAAATTAATGGTTTAATTTTTTTAAGGTAAAGTATACTAGATCGTAATCTGGGAACATTTCGTTGTTTGCTTCACGTATATAGTCAGTCTGTCGGCTCCCAATTCATGTGCTGTCTCCCGACAAAGGCCCATGGTCCCTCCACGGAAGGGACAAATCTAGAGATGGATGGATGAATGGATGAGGAGGAGGTAGGAGAATGAATAAAGAGAAAGGAAGGAAGAATAGAAGGGAGGAGGGACGTCTGGCAGTCCCCCGGGCGTCGGTGTTGCTGGGAGAACGTATCGTACCGTCCACACTTCTCGTGCCTCTCAAAGTGTGTAATCTCGTTTCCAACACTAATATGCCAGCAAATGCTATATTCAGCTGTAATCGTTCATTTCTTTGTTGAAAAATTATTAATAATAACGCTATTAACGAAAATCGAATGCATTTAGTAAGTTACATGACCTACCGAGGTATCTGTAAGTTACCGCACACTTTACAGAATCTGTAACCTTTCTGGATCCAACGTACGTTACAAAACCTTTCTGGATCCACCGGTGGCGTACAATGTTACGTAAGCTGACTTACAGAATTGTGACTTGTGTCTGGATGCCAGCCCAGGGCAGTGGTTCTTGTGGCCGGCCGACACGCTGCCCTCTGTGCAGACGGCATTTTTTTTTTTACGTTGCTGCCTATTGCGCCGGTAGGCATCTTCCCGGTGGGCCCTGATGGTCGGCCCAGCCCGTTCTGGCGCAGGCGAGTGTTTATAGTGGCGCCATCTTGCATTAGCATAGCATCTTGCATAACCACTCTTGTGGCAGCAGCAGATTATAACATTACAAAATGTACAGCTTGCCCTGCCGTCATTCATGGCAGGCGTGAGGTATTCATTTCAAAAAGTCCTTTTGAAATTAATGTGGTCACGAAACCCAATTTTAACTTGCTTTACAGTTTCATATTATAAACGTATGCTGTTAGAGAGAAAAAATCCCACATTAATATTCTCCAGCGTTTTGTTCTCTTTCCTCCATTCGCTCGCACTTCACTTCTGTACATTCCACGTGATCGCACAATTGTAGGAGATACGACAGCATGACTGTGTATGTTCGGCGGCCGGAGACATCGATTTGTGTGATTTGCTGGGCACTCCGTTTGTGTGCAGGATATGCGCTGGATACTTGTTTTCGTGTTGGAAATACGATGGATTAGGTGTAGGAAATGTGGCAGTACTGAAACTTTTGCAGGACATATGGCGACGTCCCGTGTGTATATGGTTTGGTGTAGAAAGAAAGATAATTTGCCTTTCAGAAGCACGCCAAACTACACTGGTTAGTCCATGAGACAATAGGTGTAGTGCCATGAAATGGTAGTCCCCCCGTTGTCTCACAGTCCCTCCCCCTTCCCTGTTTTCCAGACACAGTCTAGACACATCTCCGTATCACCTGAATATCTGGCGGCGTCTTTAGTGATCTCAGTGTTAGTGTTTACTAGATTTTGCTCACCAAAATAATTAGTTTCAGTGATTTGTTTGCCTCCCTACCTCCCAGCTTTGTTCTCGACCCAATTTCTCCCCAGAGAGATAATTTAAACACTTGCCTCCCTCCCCATAAATCACGCATTAAGACACCCAGTTTTCAAACGCCGCACGCGTCTCCTCTCCTCGCTGGGCCGGCGGGCCAGTCGCCTCTTACCCGCCTTCTAGGCCCGGTTGTGACTAGTCACCAACGCGTCTCGTCCAGTCACTCAACACACACACACACACACACACACACACACACACACACACACATTTCTCCAAGCACCTAACCCCAATTATTTTAAAAATGTAACCGTTGTATCGTCCCCCTTGTGAGCGACCATAGGGCCTCCAAGGTAAATAAGTTTAGGTAGTAAGTCCCCAGGCCAGTCCAAGTTTGTTTAACATGCCCCCCCCTTTTTTTCTCTCTCGTTCTTCCGTGTGAGCGAACCCGAGGTCCTCACTCAGTCAATTCAATTGTAAGCTTCTCTAGGCCAGCCTATGCTGTTACATAAAGTTGTATGTCATTTCTTGTGCACACCACAATCAAGTAAACTCCCCTTATAACTGTATTCTTGTTTCCATTGACCCCTTCATCAGTCTTAAGGTTACGTGTGTGATCGGCCGGAAGGGTACCCGGGAAACAGTGCCTTCACGTCCTCCTCCGTCCTTTTGGTATCCACGCTACTCCGAGGTTTTCCCCCGTCCTTTTCATCCGGCGTGGTTGAGTGTGATCATTAATCTAGTTCCAGGGTTTCATTGTTTTATTTACTCCCCATTGAGCTGTGGCTCGATTCAAGGCTGGAGGCAACAGAACGCCTAGCCTCAGACCTTACTATTATTTCCGATTGGGACAAAAGGAACCTGGTGTCCTTCAACGCCTCAAAAACACAGTTTCTCCACCTATCTACTTGACACAATCTTCCAAACAACTATCCACTATTCTTTGACAACACTCAGCTATCACCTTCGTCAACACTAAACATCCTCGGTCTATCCTAAACTCAAAATCTCAACTGGAAACTTCATATCTCATCTCTTACTAAAAACAGATCGTGGTGGTGGTGGCAGCTACCGCTTCACACTCAACTGCGCGGGAAAAATTTATGCAAGTCAACTTAATCAGTCTATGTTTTATTAAAAATTCAGTAAAATTCAGTCAAATGAGTAAAGTTTGCGCCCCCGTAGATCCCGGGGCATTACATAGGGAGCACATCTTGACCCACTCTTCCCTCGCTGAAATCTCCATCTTAAGAAACTTCAATGTTCACCAACAGCTTTGGCTTCCATCCTCTTTCACTGTCCTTGGTCTCCTCAGTGGCTAGAACAGCTGCTTCAGCACCCTACATATGTCGCTGGCCGCCTTGGAGACACGCCCAATAGCCACTCTAGGCCTCTTACTAAACTCTAACACTTAAGCTTACACTCTTAAACTGTTCTCTCCGCTGGGCGCATCCGATCACGACCTTATATCTGTATTCTGTCCTATCGCTCCTGTACAGCCTCTGGACCCATCGAGGAGGCGGTGCCTCTGCCATTATGCCTCAGTTCGGTGGGGCGACTTGAGGATGTTCTTTTCCGATTTCCACTGGAAAGATAGCTGCCTCCAGGACGGAGGGCCCTCTGTGTGTGCCCAGCGCATCACTGAGGTGATTGTCTCTGGAATGGAGGCACACATTCCGCTTACTTTCTCTACTCCTCATGCTAAGAATCCTTGCTTCAGTCACGCTTGTTCTCGTGTCATCAGATATAGGCAGCTCACAAAAGGTACCGAAGCCTTTGCACTCCGGCTAATCTTTACATTTGACAGGAATCGCGCAAATTATATTCTCCGACTAGCCAATAATTCTATATATTTTTTTAAATGCCACATTTTTTTTTTTTTTGCTTTTTCTTTTGCTAATTTTTTCCAGAGACGTCTGGCCTGGCCGAAAACATCTCCAACAATTTAACTTCTATGTCTTTCGCACCTCTCCTTGGTCTTGACGCCACCCGCGCTGCCACATCTGTCTCTAATGCTGAAATCTTCGCTAAAACTTTCTCTGAAAATTTCACTCTGGTCTACTCAGGTCGCTGTGGTGTACTCACCCTCCGCCTGACTTCACTATTCCGGCTATGTTATTGAGATTCTGAAGAACGATGTTTTCGATGCTCTCTCTGATCTGAATCCTTATGGACCGAATCGGGTGCCTCCTACTGCCCCTAAAAACTGTGCTACCATGCTAACACCCTGCCTGGTCAAGCTCTTCCGTCTCTGCCTTTCAACATCAACCTTTCCTTCTGCTGGAGGTACACCTATATACAGAAGGGTGACTGCTCAAATCCTTCAAATCTTTCAAACTCCTAGAATTTACGTTCTTGCCTTTCTAAAGATTTTGAAACAGTCTTTAACAGGAAGGTTCTGAAGCATCTATCAACCTCTGACCTTCTCTCTGAACCGTAGGGATTCAGCAGGGGGCGCCCTGATGGTGATCTTTTTGCCTTCTTAATACCTGACTCCTACTGGTCATCTTCTCTTACCCGTTTCGGTGATACTCTGATACTTCAGACTTGTCTGTTCTGTTATCTCCAGTTTCCTTTCAGGCCGATCGATCTCTGCTGTTTGAGGCGGTCACTGATCTATCCCTAAACATATCAAAAGTGGTGTTCCGCAGGGCTTTTTTATGTCCCTAAATCTCCTTCTACTGTTCATTAATTGACTTTCCGAAACAAACTTTTATATAAACTTTTACGCTGATGACTACTCTGCATTACTCAACATCTTCGGGAGGCGGTGGCAGAGTGATTAGAGTGTGGGCATGGTGAGGCCGAGGACCTAGCATGGACCAGGTTCGAGTCCCACCGAAAATCGATGATTTTTCAAGTCAACGACGGGAGATTACCCACATGCTGTCCGGATCTTCAATCAACCCTGACTTCAGCGACTTAGGTCAAGAGGAGCACCGGGGGGCAGGATTAACCAAGCAAGAGTCATACATCACGGCAGCCACTAACGGGCTGGGGCCGTCCATAAGGCCTTTCAAGAAAGCCTACCAGTGCTACATGGCAGCACACAAAGAAATACAGAAGACCCACTCAACAGGAATTACATGAACTTATGCTGGGTGGTACAGAGCGCACCTCGCTATAGTTTCAGAATGGGGCAGGAGGAACTTGGTGTCCTTCAATGCCTCAAAACTCAATTTCTCCAACAATCAACTCGATATAATCTTGAAAACAACTATCCCCATTATTCAAAAACACTCAGCTGTCACCTTCTTGCACAGTACACATTCTCGGCCTATCCGCAACTCAAAATCTTAAAGGGAAACTTTGTATCTCATTTCTTGCTATGTCAGCTTCCTCAAGGCTGGGCGCTCCGTAATGTCTTCGCTAGTTCAACTCCTTCCAGATGCTGTCCGTATGAAAGGGCTTGTCTGCCCTCGTATTGAGCAAACACGTAGTGCATGGGAGGACTCCACACACACAGCTAAGTCAAAGGTTATTCGTCTCATCAACTCTTTTCCTCTAATTAACTTGTGACTGTCTTCTGCCTCTTAAACTCCGAGACAATGTTGCCTCTTTTTCTCTTCTGTCGATATTTCCATGCTGACTGCTACGCTCAACTTGATAACTGCATCCCCCACCCCTACCCCGGTCCAGCAACACACTTTCTACTCCTGCTAATCCCTAAACTATACGAGTGTACCATCCAAGTGTTAACTAGCATCACCATTTATCACTTTTTCTGCTAAACTCTGGAACAGTCTTATTTCGTCCGTATTTTTTTCCTCCCTAATATTTAGATCTCATAATTGGGGAGCATCAGGACACGTCTCTTAATGACTCTGCCGCTTCATTTTGCAATCTCCACTGGAACACTATGCGGGAACAGTGCCACCGCAGGCCTTTTTCTTCTTTTTGTTTTATTTGCGCCATTGAGCTGCCTCCACACACACACACACACACACACACACACACACACACACACACACACACACACACACACACACACACACACACACACACACACACACACACACACACACACACACACACACACACACACACACACACACACACACACACACACACACACACACACACACACACACACACACACACACACACACACACACACACACACACACACACACACACACACACACACACACACACACACACACACACACACACACACACACACACACACACACACACACACACACACACACACACACACACACACACACACACACACACACACACACACACACACACACACACACACACACACTCAAATAAACACTAAAAATGTAGAACAAGTCCTTCACCCATCGTCTTGTCAGGTCCTCCCCCATCGCCTACAAGCCCGGGTAAGGACGGGGTGTTTGGGTGGGAAAGCACACACTACTGACACCCAAAAGTTGACCCCGCTCACAGGGCTGTTTCTCACCATCCTGAGTAGAGGAAGTCAAGGGACGCCCACAAAGGTGGTGTCCTAAACAAGTCGAGGGATCTGGCATGCGGTACTTAGGATGGTAAGGGTTCATGCACGGAGGCCTCCTATAAGGAGCTCCCGTGTCTGGCGTCGCAGGCTACGCAAGGCGACGCGACCCGCCGCGTGTGCTCGCACTGATTGTTTGACAACACAAAGAAAAATATTGAAAAAAAAAAGAAATTACCTATTACCTTTGGTATATGGGATTTGGAGAGCATTGGGGCGCTAGACTGCTAGAGTAGACAGTCGTGTGCCGCGGTGCCGCCGGGCCGGTGGATGCATACAGTGAGCAAGTTCAGGAGAGCAGTTGCCACTGAATAATCCACAAAAGACAGAGAGGCAACATTGCCTCGGAATTTAAAAGGTAGAAGACTGTCAGTAAAAAGATGGGAGTTGATAAGACGAAAAGTACTCGCTCGAAAAAAGCTGAAGCCTTTGTAGAAGGGTTGACACTCTGAGCTTAGAAAAATAAGGAACGCAACATCCCACTCTCCAGCACGGAACGAATCCATATTTTAAGGACCGGGAGGAGACCCTTAAATTTATCTCGCCTGCCATGACTTGACAGCCGCTGCCCGCTGCTGGTGGAGGCAGGGGGAAGGGGGGAGGGAAGTAACGTCGCGTACTGTACACGTATTTTAGGACGACCCTTGACAAACACATAATTTTACGGAATGGTTTTATGATTGACCCAAAAACAAACTCATACAATTTAAGATGCTGAATTTGATCTGCTTGACCACTCAGACAGCTAAATACGGAACAAATGGCGTTTCGTATTGGCTCAAAACGGAACGCTACATTTCACTCTCTGATTCGGAACGGTTCCATATTTTAATGAACGGGTGGCAACCCCAGTTTGCAGTCCCCCAAGCGTGAGATGCATGCTTAATGCGAGGGCCGACAAGGCTCTTGCATATATCAAGTATCTGGGAGGGGAAAAACTGCTGGAGACGAGACAGGACGCCTGAAGCTGTCATCGTGCCTTGTCGCGAGTTGAATCCCTCAATTCCAAAGAATCGTCACAGTGTTCTGTGTTCTTTCATTGATTGTCCACCGTTTCTGTCTGTTGAGTTAACTCACTTTGTGTCTGTCAACAATTCTTGTCCAACATTCATGACACCTTCCCATAGTTAACTTTAACACTTATCAGTTGTGTTCTCGCCCACGTCCATAATTACCTGTAACCTTGTCAAACCCAACTCACCTGGCGGATATGATTGAAGCAACATTCTTGAGACATACACAAATAAAAGTAACTCGGGTTATATGATGTTCCGAGTGTTCCTAAAGTCGTGGGTTGTCCTGAAGTAACTGCTCTCATATGGTTTTGGCACTCCCTGGTGCCCTGCCCTGGACACTCTGTCTTGCTATGGTGCAGGTTGGAGGCCACCCTGTCCATTGGGGGGCCCTCTAGGTGAACAGGGACCCTCCCGCACCTGCTTACTCGGGGGCCCTGAAGTGGAAAAAATGGGCAGGCCCTCTTTATCCTGCGCCTTCACCTCTCCACCCAGCCTTCCCACCCCACGGGTTCATTAAGCTCCACGTGAGCAGGGTTCCCGCCCTGCCCCTCGCCATAGGCCCCTCCCCGCCCCTCTCCACCTTCCTCGCCCTGCCTCCTTGCCCTCCCCCTGTGCTCCCTCCACCCTCTGTGAAGCCTGCGCACTCTGCGCCTCTCCCCCTCTGTCTTCTCTCTTCCTCCCCAGGCCTCTCTGTGCGCCTCTTCCACCCACTCTGCGCCCCCTCCTCTTCCTTCCACCCCTCCCCGCCTGCCCAGCCCCCCAGCCCCCCGCCTCTGTGCCCCCCCTTCCCTCCCCCTCAGGTGACACGCACCCCCCTCCCCACTACTCAGACCCTCCAGTGACACACCACAACACCCACACACACACTGACACAGTGCCACACACTTACTGTGCTGAGACACACACACACACCGTTGCACACACACTACAGAGAAGTGAACACTACACAGACACACACCCCACACACAGATGCACACATACAGTGCGCCAGTGACACGCCAACACTGCCACACACACCACTCAGAACACACACCCCCACCACCACACCACCACCTCCTGGACCAAACACAGTGTGTTTGCCACACCCCCTTACTCTAGTGCAGTTGGTCCTAGATTAGCCACTAGCTACTGGATTAGTTGTTACTGTGGTACCTGTGTTATCCTAGTGTAGTGCCCCACCACCAGCAACAGTGCAGTACAGTACAGTTCACGAGAAAGGCAGTGTTACCCACCTGGGCTGCGGCCAGTGTACGTGCCTAATTTACTTTGCCTTCGTTCCCACCGGCTCTGCGGCTCCTGGCGTGCCTGGCGCCCTACTCGTTCACGCAGCTCATTTCCCCGGCGGCTCTGGGCTGCTGCTCATCCCCCCTTCCACTAACCGTTCAACCACCCGTGCGCCGGCTCCTGGCATAATAGCGCCGCGCCCCCTCGTCGTTCCGGCCCTCCCGAGGACCGCTGGCGCGGCAGCATGCTTGCCGCGCACTGGCCGGCTGTAGTCCCTGGCCTGAGGGAGGCTGACACGCTGTCGGCTGGCGCGCCCGCGCACGCTCGTTCTACCCTCACCACTGCCGCGCTGGCGCCACGCTAGTCAGCTAGCGCCTACGCAGTCCGTTGCCTCGACGACTGCTATGACTGCTCCCCCCCCGCGCGCACGACGACATGCAACTCTTCCCGGCTGCGCCGCGTGAGCCTGTTACACCAGTGACCCTGCTCCCTCTCTCTCTACGTGGTTACCGATGTCCGACGAGGATTCTTCTCTTCCCGGGACTAGCGGTCATTAACCAACTCACTTCTACTGGGCTTACGCCAGGATCATATTCACAGGCCAACTGTCCTCCACTCAGCCCTCAGATGCAGCCCACCCTCAGCTGCCGCCCCCCTCCACTCACCCCAGCACTGTGCAGCCCCCGCCCCTCAACTCATCGCTGCTCAACACTTCCCTCATGCTCTCGCTCAACCCCTCGCTGCTCAACCCTCGCTGCAGCTCCTCATCTCACCGTAGCTGTTCTTACTCCTCACTGCACTCTCGACTCACCTCCACTACTCCTTCAGCTCTACTCACTGTAGCTCTCCTCACTGTAGCTCTCAGCACTGCTCACCTCTCCCCACTTCACTACTGCTGACAGCTGCTGTCACTGCTCCACTCACTGTAGCTTCCAGCTCGACTCACCGTAGCTGTTGTCACACCTCTCCCTCTTCTCAGCTCACCACACACGTAGCTCTCACTCACAGCTCAGCTCACTGTAGCTACTGTCACTGTCACTGTACTCCTCATCACTCGACTCAGCTCATGCTGTGTCCTCAGCACTACTCACACTCGACTCACCGTAGCTTGCTGTCACTGCCTACTACTCACAGCTCGACTCACTGTAGCTGCTGTCACTGCACTACTCAGCACAGCTACTCTCACCTCAGCTGTTGTCACTGCATCACCTCTCCGTAGCTGTCACCTCTCCACTCCCACTGCTCTCACCACCCAGCTCGAACCACCTACCGCAACTCTACTCCGCGCACCTCAACGCTCTAACACCACCGCGCCTCTACAAACGCGCTTCTACGCAGCTCGCGCAACACACACACACAACGCTGCACATCATCCGCGCAACGCGTCTGCCACACCGTCTGCGCCCAAGGAAGATTTCGTTCCTCCTTTCTCGGAGAGAACTTCCTCCAGCTATCACCCAAACGCTGTAATTCCTCCTTCATTCCGTTCCTTCCCTGGGATGCAAGGGTGCTGCAAAAGATAAACTTTGTTTGAAATTCAATTCATGTGTGTTGTCTGTGTGTCTGTCGTTCTGCGTCTTCATCGTTGTCTTGTCTCGTGTTCGTTCTTGTATTCGTTTAATCGTCCATTCTTGTCCACATCACGTTGTTGTTGTTCGTGTATTACCAACACTTAACCAACATAAATGTTAACAAACAAATACACAAACAACGCATACAACACAAAACACAATCAAACACCTATTCCTTGTCGTTGAGCCCTTGGTTGCTTTGTTGTCCAAGTTTAAACCCCTGGCGGATATGAATTTCTCTATCCGTGAACCGATTAGCACTTAGAACACTCGCTACCACCAACAGCCTAACCTCGAGAAGACTTATTAAGAAAGATGAGATACAGTTTCCATTTAATAAGACTGAGTTAAGGGCAGGCCAAGTGTTCTCACGTAGCCTCCCCGTGTTGCAAGCCCCGCGTGTTCCGCCTGTCTCGTTCGTCCCCACAGCGCCTCCGTGCATACTCTTCGCTTTGTTCGTTGTCGTAAGTTAGTAACATTCAGTAACCCATTTACGACACCTTTCGTTATTAAGTTTCCGGTAAGTCCCTCCACTATGATTGCTCTTGCAAATTCGTATTCAGCAAGCAGTCACCAATCCTCCGTTTGGGGCAAGCTTTACCACTGCTTCGAGCACTGGTACGCGAGGTGCCGGAGCTCTGGGGAAGCACTGCCGCCTTAGGATTGTTCTGCCGTCTAGCCGCTTGTGCCGGTGATTTCTGGACATGGCAACACACGTGTGATAACCTCAGTAGCTGCAGGAGTATGGACACGCATGACAATGACGGAAACAGAGAGAGCAATGGAAAAAAGGAACTGAGAGGCGCAGCCTGTGAGTAGCCGCAGCGGTGAGGAGTTATCCTCGCTTTTCGTTTTCTACTTATGTGTTCTGTAGTCTTAGACAGAAGTACCTTAGCTTAGCAGTGGATGGATGTGAAAAACATGGGTAATGGGCAATGTAAAGACAGCTGAGTAAATCATGCTGAACGTCGTCGGTAATGTTTACCAGACTGGAGGAGTGACCATAATCATGATCTGCTCAGTACTAACGCTGTGGGGCCAGACTAGACAGTGAGCATAAGGAAAGAAACGCTGCACCGCCTGCACACTTCTAATTGCCAGCTGGACGAGTTTGGGTCTTCGCATTCTATCACCTGGTGACAAGTAGCTACACTTTTTTCTGTCACTGGAGTTTGAATGACCCTACGGCAGCCTCAGCAGTGTTTATAGTACATCATCATTATTATTATTATTATTATTATTATTATTATTATTATTATTATTATTATTATTATTATTATTATTACTATAGGCCAAGAATGTCAGCCTCTCTTGAGAGATCGTGGAACTATATACCCAGTTAGGGCCCCAGAGGGGGGAACATTGGCGTTAAGAAAGAGCAAGTCACCTTAGTAAAAAACTATTAATTCTGTTCTAAGATAATTATTGTAGGTTTTCAGCTTTAACAACATTATTTGGAAGCTGGTTCCACAATTTAGTTATGCATTGAACAAAGCTTCTGGAAAATTGGGAAATATTAAAACGTACAGCTAATGCCAAAGCAATGAGATTTGAAGCAGTCTAAGGCTCTTCGTCTCATCAGCTCTCCTCCTCTTACTGATAGTCTTTTACGTCTTAAATTCCGCCGCCATGTTGCCTCTCTTTCTATCTTCTATCGATATTTTCACATAAGAACATAAGAACATAAGAACGCAGGAGTCTACAAGAGGCCGGTAGGCCTGTACGAGGCAGCTCCTTTGACCCTAAGCTCCCGTGTATCTAACCCCACCTAATATCGCTGTCCATGAATTTATCTAGTCTATTTTTGAATGTGACAATTGTATTGGCACTCACCACATGACTGCTAAGCCTATTCCACTCATCCACCACCCTGTTAGTAAACCAATTTTTGCCTATGTCCCTGTTGAATCTGAATTTATCCAGTTTAAACCCGTTACTTCGTGTCCTACCCGGTTCTCTTAGCAACAAAACCTTATGAATGTCTCCCTTATTAAAGCCCTTCATCCATTTATAAACCTCGATCATGTCTCCATGTCTCCTCTGCACCGATTCTAACATTTTGATATCCATTCTATAGTAAGGTGACCAAAACTGAACCGCATAGTCAAGATGAGGTCTAACTAATGCTAAATATAGTTTGAGGAAGACTTCGGGGCTTCTGTTGCTTACGCTCCTTGAAATAAATCCCAGTACCCTATTAGCTCGATTTCTAGCTTGAATGCATTGTGCCCTTGGACGGAGATCAGAGCTCACTAAGACCCCTAAATCCCTCTCGCACCCAGACCTACTTATGAGAGTGTCATTTAAGCAATAGTTATGTGAGGGGTTGTTCCTACCTACACTCAGAATACTGCACTTCCCTACATTGAACTCCATCTGCCATTTATCCGCCCAGTCATATAATCTGTTGAGTTCACCTTGGAGAATACTAGCGTCCTGATCCGACTCAATTACTCTACCGATCTTGGTATCATCTGCAAATTTACTAACATCACTACTAATTCCTGTATCTAAGTCATTGATATAGATAATAAACAAAAGTGGACCTAATACCGAACCTTGTGGGACCCCACTCGTAACACATCCCCAGTCAGATCTTTTACCATTGATTTACACTCTTTGCTTCCTATTGCTAAGCCACGCCTTGACCCAGTTCAAAACTTTACCCTCTACTCCGTGAGCCTGTAATTTAAGCAACAGTCGTTGGTGAGGAACTTTGTCAAACGCTTTACTAAAATCAAGATAGATTACATCATAATTTTCATCTGTCAACCGCCTCAAATACTTTATTGTAGAAGGACAAGAGATTGGTGAGGCATGACCTACCTTTTGTGAACCCATGCTGCGAGTCGTGAATTAAGCTATGTTTCTCTAAATGCTCCCGAATGTTCCTGGCTATTATGTACTCCAGCATCTTCCCTATAACCGATGTTAAGCTAATTGGGCGATAGTTTGAAGCAACTGACCTGTCCCCCTTTTTAAAAATCGGCGTCACATTAGCTATTTTCCATAGGCTCGGCACATAGCCATCATTTACCGACATCACGCTTAGTCCTCTTCTGAACTTGCTAACTGCATGCCTCCCCCCTCCCGCGGCCACGCTGCACACGACTTTCTAATCAAGCTCATCCCTTTACTGTCCAAATCCCTTACGTACGAGCTAGCCAGCATCTTCAGTACTTGCTATAGTATATTCTGGAACTCTTCTGGAGCACAACTAATGCCAAACATTAACCTTCTGTACCTGAACAATCCTTTGTGTGTCACAAATGTAGTTATATATTTACTTTCAGGA
>NW_026110899.1:45000-59412 GCF_024679095.1 Eriocheir sinensis | reverse complement strand
ACTCACACTTAAAAGACCTCTTAGGTCTTAAGCTGACAAATCCGGCTATATAGCCAACTATCTTGTTGCTAACACTTTGATCAAATAATCAATGTTCATACGTCATGTGCATCAGCCCTGTGTAGGCCACTCGGCCTCTTGCAGTCTCCCTATGTTCTTATGTTGTTCTTCTTATGTATGTAAAAGTTATGCACGCTTGCTTGAATAATTAATTAATAAATAGCTTACTGGTGAAAAGTAATGAATGGATCAGATTTTTGTTAGCTTGTTCATTGCACCCAAATGAAACACAGGTAGCCAGCATTCCAGACCACACACGGAGCGACATTCCTGCTTTTATTACTCTCGCTGCACGAGAGCTCTACTGAATTACATACAGAGAATAGGTGTGGATCGACTTGGGTCAAGACCTGACATCCCTTATTAATTATCTGTCCTCACCCTGACCTCGGTTTTTCTCGACCTGAGTCATCATAGCCCAACCCCAAAACAGACCTGACTCTCCCTATTAACTATGTGACCTCACCAAAACCCACCTCTTAGACAGGGGACAAACATGCATCCCAACGTAGCGAAATACTTCCATGACGTGTTTCATCACTACCCAGCAGTCGCAGCCTACCCCTATAAAAAGATGGCCGACTGACAGTTCGCTGGGATCAGCCCGAGCGCCTCACGGCCTCTCCACCCTTTTTACCTCCATGACCACCTTCCTACACATTCACCTTCCTACAGGGTCAGACTAGTGCAATCCAGCATTTCACTATCATTGTTATAACACCTCCAGGCCTATCTGCAGCACATGACACCTTCTGATTCCCCAGCACTGAGTTTGAGAGTGCCACCTTCCTACACATTCACCTTCCTAGAGGGCCAGATTAGTGAAGCCCAGCCTTACACTAGCATAGTTATAACACCTTCAGGTCTCTCTGCAGCACATGACACCTAATTCCCTAGCACCGAGCCAGAGAGTGCCATCCTCCTACAGGGTCAGATTAGTGCAGTCAAGCCGTTCACTGGCATAGTTATAACACCTCCAAGCCTCTCTGCAGCACATGACACCTTCTGATTCCCTAGCACTGAGCCAGAGAGTGCCACCTTCTAACAGGTCAGATTAGTGCAGTCCAGCCTTCACTATCATATTTATAACACCTCTAAGCCTCTCTGCAGCACATGACACCTTCTGATTACCTAACAACAGCCAGAGAGTGCCACCTTTCACCTGCTCTCAATATCGAGGTGCTTTCATCAGCTCCTCAATATCGAGGTGCTTTCATCTGCTCCTCAATATCGAGGTGCTTTCATCTGCTCCTCAATATCGAGGTGCTTTCATCTGCTCCTCAATATCGAGGTGCTTTCATCTGCTCCTCAATATCGAGGTGCTTTCATCTGCTCCTCAATATCGAGGTGCTTTCATCTGCTCCTCAATATCGAGGTGCTTTCATCTGCTCCTCAATATCGAGGTGCTTTCATCTGCTCCTCAATATCGAGGTGCTTTCATCTGCTCCTCAATATCGAGGTGCTTTCATCTGCTCCTCAATATCGAGGTGCTTTCATCTGTTCCTCAATATCGAGGTGCTTTCATCTGCTCCTCAATATCGAGGTGCTTTCATCTGCTCCTCAATATCGAGGTGCTTTCATCTGTTCCTCAATATCGAGGTGCTTTCATCTGTTCCTCAATATCGAGGTGCTTTCATCTGCTGCTCAATATCGAGGTGCTTTCATCTGTTCCTCAATATCGAGGTGCTTTCATCTGTTCCTCAATATCGAGGTGGTTTCATCTGCTCCTCAATATCGAGGTGCTTTAGTCTGCTGCTCAATATCGAGGTGCTTTCATCTGTTCCTCAATATCGAGGTGCTTTCATCTGCTCCTCAATATCGAGGTGCTTTCATCTGCTCCTCAATATCGAGGTGCTTTCATCTGCTCCTCAATATCAAGGTGCTTTCATCTGCTCCTCAATATCGAGGTGCTTTCATCTGCTCCTCAATATCAAGGTGCTTTCATCTGCTCCTCAATATCGAGGTGCTTTCATCTGCTCCTCAATATCAAGGTGTTTTCATCTGCTCCTCAATATCGATGTTCTTTCACCTGCTCCTCAATATCGAAGTGCTTTCATCTGCTCCTCAATATCAAGGTGCTTTCATCTGCTCCTCAATATCGAGGTGCTTTCACCTGCTGCTCTGTATCGAGGTGCTTTCACCTGCTCTTCAATATCGAGGTGCTTTCACTTGCTCCCCGATATCGATGTGCTTTCACCTGCTCCTTAATATCGAGGTGCTTTCACCTGCTCCTTAATATCGAGGTGCTTTCATCTTCTCAATATCGTAGTGCTTTCATATGCTCCTCATTATCGATGTGCTTTCATCTGCTCATCAATATCGAGGTGCTTTCATCTGCTCCCCAATATCGATGTGGTTTCATCTGCTCCTCAATATCAAGGTGCTCTCATCTGATCCTCAATATCGAGGTGCTATCATCTGCTTCGCAATATCGAGGTGCTTTCATCTGCTCCTCAATATGGATCTGTTTACATCTGCTCTTCAATATCAAGGTGCTTTCTTCTGCTCCTCAATACCAAGGTGTTTTCATCTGCTCCTTAATATCGATGTGCTTTCATCTGCTCCTCAAGAACTTGAAGAGAGTTTAAACTATCAGGAAGATTATAGCAGAAGGAGCGACGTGCGAATCAGTGGCATGGAGGAGCGTGGAACCACTGAGCCATGGGAGCCGTGACGTCACTCCTGGAGGAAAAGATGCAGCTGCCGGGACTCGTGTTGGAGCGAGCCCATCGTGTTGGTGTGCGCCGCGACGCCAGGCCTCGTCCCATCGTAGCAAGATTATCTCGTTACTGCGATCGAGAAGCTGTGATGAGGAACTCCAAGAAGCTGAGGGGCACGAACATATTCGTGAACGATGACCTCTGTGCAGCGTCACAAGCCGTGAAGAATGCTCAGATGCCTCTACTAAAACAGGCAAGAGCACAAGGGAAAGTGGCATTCTTCCGTCACACCAAGTTAATCATCAAAGACAAGACCAGCGACGTTGGAGTTGATCGGATGCGGCAGTCGACGGGGACCACGGGGTGTGGCTGGCGCCGGGGTACGGGCGGAGCCGGGGCCTGCTGCTGCTGCTGCTGCTGGTGGGGTCGTCGTGGAGGTGGCGGGGGCATGGGCTGGCGCCGGGAATGGTCCCTTCCCCACCCTGCCCGCGCCTCTTCGTGATGGTCCGGCCCCCTGCTCGTCTCCTTCCACTCCTGCTACTGCACCTGCTGCCTCGACACAGAATAAGCCGGTGAAGAAAAGTCTACGAGGTGCCGTGAGAAAATAACTCGTCATTCGTAGTATAAATAGTGTAATATAATATCAACATCTATATAATGAATATAAACCATTACCTGCCATTTCATAATTTAAATGACATAGAATTTACTAATATGATAATTATGGACAATCACAACTACCCACTTAGCATTTTAAATACATTAACATATGATTTTAGTGAATTAGAAAGACCCAATCATGTTATAGATCGATCAAGTGAACCGATACTGCCAGAACCATCATGTGATTATGTTTTCTGTAATGAGGACTTACAAGAAACTTTTCCTCCAAATAGTTTAAAAATATTGTCGTATAATATAAGTAGTGTTCCTCAACACCTGGACTCGTTATTTGATGAATGTTTAAATCAATCTTCTGTCACGTTTGATGCTATCGGGTTATGTGAAACACGTCTAAATGATGCCATATGTAACTTATATAACCAGAGTAACTACTTTTCATACTTTCAGAATAAGTCAACACAAGGGGGAGGCTTAGCTATTTATCTGCATAACAAGTTTCAAGGAGAAAAGATTACTAACGCTTGTTTAAAACTGCCACACCTTGAATCACGATGTATTAAAATAATCAAGCGTTCGAATTTCATAATAGGTGTTTTTACAGACCACCCAATGCATCACTTAATGATTTTTTTGAATCAATGGAACAAATTTTAGATTATGTATCTAATCTTAGTTTACCATGTTATTTGATGGGAGATTTTAATGTTAACCTGTTAAATGCCAATAACAATACCATTTCATACATTAATATGTTCCATTCCTACAAATTCTTTCAAAGTATTTTAAAGCCAACCAGAGTAACCTCTACCTCTGCAACATTAATTGATCATATATGGTCACATGACATTCACAATTATATGAAAAGTGGTATATTTTATTCATCAATCAGTGACCACTTCCCGGTATTTGGTCTTTTTTCTACACTTGCCCTTAACAATATATCATATGTGCATGTAACAAAGAGAATTATTACCAATGATAAAATTGCAACTTTCAGAGAAGAAATAAAAAAAATTAGGTGGGATTTAGAACTAGCTAATAATGAAGGAACTGAAAATATATTTAATTTCTACATGGACACATTCAAGAGACTATATAACATTAATTTCCCAATAAAATCATTTTTGGTTAAAGAAAAACATTTTGGCAAGCAATACATAACTCCAGGTTTAATAAAGTCAATAAAACATCGTAACAAGTTACAAAAGTTATACCAAAATGGCCACTAACCTATGAAACAATATTTAAACGATATAGGAATACGTTGACATCAATAATAAGGACAGCCAAAGAGAATTACTTTAAAGAAAAATTTAGTGAACAATCAGGTGACTCTAAAAAAACATGGAAAACTTTACATTACTTAATGGGGATAAATAGATCGAAATTGCCAACTTCAATGAATTTTCAAGATAAAACTGTATCTAATGACAGCGATATTGCAGACGAATTTAATAACTACTTCACGAATATTGGTAGCAAATTAGCTTCAGATATCGGTCCACCCTCAGTTTAATTTGAGTCCTTTCTTCCAGAGCCAGTCCCTTTTTCTTTCTTAAACCCACAACAGAGCAAGAAATTAAGGATGTTATAAATAATCTAAAAGTTACGTCTCCGGGGTTTGATGACATCAGTGTAAAAGTACTTAAGGAATGTACTACTGAAATTTCTCCATTTTTAAAGATCATTATAAATAAATGTTTTACAGAGGGTTACTTTCCTAAACAATTGCAAGTAGCAAAAGTGATACCAATATTTAAGAAAGGTGAAAAATCTAATTATAATAATTACAGGCCGGTTTCTATCCTTCCAAGCATTAGCAAAATATTTGAAAAATTAATTGCCATTAGATTGATTGACTACTTCACAAAATTTTCACTTTTAACCGACTGTCAGTATGGCTTTAGATCCAATTACTCCACTGAACTAGCTATTCACCAACTTTGCCAAAGTATTCATGATACATTAGATAATAAAAGTAATCAAATTACAGTGTTTTGTGACCTAAGTAAGGCTTTTGATACCATATCCCATCACATTTTGCTGCATAAATTAAGTATATATGGCATACGTGGAAAAGCTCATAATTTTTTTTAAAAAGCAATTTGTCCTCCAGAACACAATTTACAGTATACAATAACAAATCTTCTTCCTACAGTACGGTCAGGTGCGGTGTTCCACAAGGGTCTATTCTGGGACCAATTCTCTTTTTAATATATGTCAATGATATAATATACACAAGTACTAAATATATGTACAGGGTCACAACATTAAAGATATTATAGCAATTCTAAATAAAGAACTAATAAATGTATCAAATTGGATTACTGCTAATAAATTAACACTAAATATTTCAAAGACATTCTATATGCTATCTAGTTCCATACATTCAATTCAAGACAATATTGATGTACAATTAAATAATAAATCATTGAGTCGAGTCAACAACATAAAATTCCTAGGTGTAACAATTGACGAAAACCTAACGTGGAAAGCTCACCTACAGCAAGTTTGTATTAGAATATCTCAAGTCACAGGTGTAATATATAGAATTAGAAATAATGTAACTAAAGATTCCCTAAAACTAATATATTATTCTACTGTATATCCAGTGTTATTGTATTGTTCAGCAGTTTGGGGAGGAGCATTCAAAACACTTATAGACCAACTATTTGTTGAACTGATAAAAGTTATTAGGGTTATGTCAAATAAATCAAAATATGAACATACCAACCTCTCTTTTGTGACTACAAGCTTCTCAAATTACCAGATCTTATATTACTTCAGACTTGTTTATTTGTGTTCAAAGCATTACATGTGTATCCCACCAACATATTCCAGCCACTGTCTCATAACATCAACACAAGACGACCACATGACCTAAGAGTACCGTACTGTCGCACTGTCCAGGCTCAGCGCAGTGTGAGTGTGCGGGGCGTCACACACTGGAACAACCTCCCACAGGATATCAAATCACTCACTTCTATTAATACATTTAAAGGCAAAATTAAATCATCTTTATTGCAAAGTTATGAACAATAATCAGACATGTTAATATTATTATTACTATTAATATTATTTTTATTTTTATTTTCTACTATTATTATTTACAATACTATATATACATGTATGTATGTATATGTATGTGTGTGTGTATGTGAATCTATATGTGTGTATGTATATGTGTGTATATATGTATATGTGTATGTATGTATGTATGTATGTATGTATGTATGTATATGTGTATGTGTATTTGTGTTTATGTATGCATATGTGTGTGTATGTATATGTATATGTATGTATGTGTGTATGTATGTGTATATATGTATGTGTGTGAGTATGTATTTGTGTATGTATGTGTGTATATATGTACATATGTATGTATATGGATGCGTATGAATGTGTGTATGTGTACATATGTGTGTATATGTATATGTATGTGTATATGTGTATGTATTTGTATGTATGTATGTATGTATATATGTTTGTATGTATGTCCATATGTATGTATATGGTGTGTATGTGTATTGTTTGTATGAACGTATATGTGTATTTCTTTATGTATGTATTTGTATATGTATGCTAGGCTGCATGTATGTGTGTATGTATGTATATGTATGTGTATATGTATGTATGTATGTATGTATGTGATTATGTATGTACACATGTGGGTCTGCATGTACATGTATTTGTGTGAGTAGGCAATAAACTAAAATGTGCAGTATTTATGTCTTATACATGATAGATACTGTCTTCAACTAGGCCAAAACATTTGCATGTTCTATATTTTTCTTTGTTCATTAAAACTGATCCATACAAAAGCTTCTTGCTTAATGGACCTGGGCTGTACTATTACTGTTTACTGTTTATAACATATTATATTATATCAATGGCCAATAAAGATATCAATATCAATATCAATATCGAGGTGCTTTCATCTGCTTATCAATATCAAGGTGCTTTCATCTGCTCCTCAATATCAAAGTGCTTTCATCTGCTCATCAATATCGATGTGCTTTCATCTGCTCCTCAATATCGAGGTGCTTTCATCTGCTCCTCAATATCAAGGTGCTTTCATCTGCTCCTTAATATCGAGGTGCTTTCATCTGCTCCTCAATATCAAGGTGCTTTCATCTGCTCCTAAGTATCGAGGTGCTTTCATCTGCTCCTCAGTATCGAGGTGCTTTCATCTGTTCCTCAATATCAAGTTGCTTTCATCTGCTCTTCAATATCAAGGTGCTTTCATCTGTTCCTCAATATCAAGGTGCTTTCATCTGCTCTTCAATATCAAGGTGCTTTCATCCGCTCCTCAGTATCGAGGTGCTTTCATGTGTTCATCAATATCGAGATGCTTTCCTCTGCTCCTCAATATCAAGGTGCTTTCATCTGCTCCTCAGTATCGAGGTGCTTTCATCTGCTCCTCAATATCGAGGTGCTATCATGTGCTCCTCAATATCAAAGTGCTTTCATATCTTCCTCAATATCGAGGTGCTTTTATCTGCTCCTTAATATCGAGGTGCTATCATGTGCTACTTAATATCGAGGTGCTTTCTTCTGCTCTTCAATATCGAGGTGCTTTCATCTGCTGCTCAATATCGACGTAATTTCATCTGCTCCTCAATATCCTGGTGCTTTCATCTGCTGCTCAATATCAAGGTGTTTTCATCTGTTCCTCAATATTGAGGTGCTTTCATCTGCTGCTCAATATCGAGGTGCTTTCATCTGTTCCTCAATATCGAGGTGCTTTCATCTGCTCCTCAATATCGAGGTGCTTTCATCTGCTCCTCAATATCGAGGTGCTTTCATCTGCTCCTCAATATCGACGTACTTTCATCTGCTCCTCAATATCGAGGTGCTTTCATCTGCTGCTCAATATCGAGGTGCTTTCATCTGTTCTTCAATATTGAGGTGCTTTCATCTCCTCCTCAATATCGAGGTGCTTTCATCTGCTCCTCAATATAGAGGTGCTTTCATCTGCTCCTCAATATCAAGGTGCTTTCATCTGCTCCTCAATATCGAGGTGCTTTCATCTGCTCCTCAATATCAAGGTGCTTTCATCTGCTCCTCAATATCAAGGTGCTTTCATCTGCTCCTCAATATCAAGGTGCTTTCATCTGCTCCTCAATATCAAGGTGCTTTCATCTGCTCCTCAATATCAAGGTGCTTTCATCTGCTCCTTAATATCAAGGTGCTTTCATCTGCTCCTCATTATCAAGGTGCTTTCATCTGCTTATCAATATCGAGGTGCTTTCACCTGCTCCTCAATATCGATGTGATTTCATTTGCTCCTCAATATCGATGTGCTATTATCTGCTCCTCAATATCGAGGGGCTTTTATCTGCTCCTCAATATCAATGTGCTTTCACCTGCTCCTCAATATCAAGGTGCTTTCACCTGCTCCTCAATATCGAGGTGCTTTCACCTGCTCCTCAATATCAAGGTGCTTTCACCTGCTCCCCAATATCGATGTGCTTTCACTTGCTCCTCAATATCGATTTGCTTTCATCTGCTCCTCAATATCGAGGAGCTTTCATCTGCTCCTCAGTATCGAAGTGCTTTCATCTGCTCCTCAATATCGAGGTGCTTTCATCTGCTCCTCAATATCGAGGTGCATTCATCTGTTCCTCAATATCGAGGTGCTTTCATCTGTTCCTCGATAACGAGATGCTTTCATCTGTTCCTCAATATCGAGGTGCTTTCAACTACTCCTCAATATCGAGGTGCTTTTATCTGCTCCTTAATATCAAGGTGCTTTCATCTGATCCTCAATATCGAGGTGCTTTCATCTGCTCCTCTATATTAAGGTGCTTTCATCTGCTAATCAACATCAAGGTGCTTTCACCTGCTCCTCATTATATAGGTTCTTTCATAAACTCCTCAATATCAAGCTGCTTTCACCTGATCCTCAATATTAAGGTGCTTTCATCTGTTCCTCAATATCGAGGTGCTTTAATCTGCTCCTCAACATCGAGGTGCAATTATCTGCTCTTCAATATCGAGAGGCTTTCATCTGCTCCTCAATATCGATGTGCTTTCACCTGCTGCTCAATATCGGGGTGCTTTCATCTGCTATATCCTCAATATCGAGGTGGTATCATTTGCTCCTCAATATCAAGGTGCTTTCACCCGCTCCCTAATATCGAGGTGCTTTCACCTGCTCCTCAATATCGATGTGCTTTCACCTGCTCCTCAATATCAAGGTGCTTTCACCTGCTCCTCAATATCAAGGTGCTTTCATCTGCTTCTCAATATCAAGGTGCTTTCATCCGCTGTTGCCTCTCTTTCTGTCTTCTATCGATATTTCCACGCTGACTGCTCTTTTGAACTTACTAACTGCATGCCTCCCCCATTCGTGCGGCCCCGCTGCACACATCTTTCTACTCATGCTCATCTCTATACTGTCCAAACCCCTTATGGAAGAGTTAACCAGCATCTTCACTCTTTCATCCCTCACGCTGGTAAACTCTGGAACAATCTTCATTCATCTGTATTTCCTCCTGCCTACGACTTGAACTCTTTCAAGAGGAGGGTTTCAGGACACCTCTCCTCCCGAATTTGACCTTCATTTTGGCCACCTCTTCTGATGTGTGTGCCATTGAGCTGCCTCCTTTGTTGTAAAAAAACAAAAAAAACAATGTGCTTTCACCTGCTCCTCAATATCAAGGTGCTTTCATCTGCTCATCAATATCAAGGTGTTTTGATCTGCTTCTCTATATCAAGGTGCTTTCATCTGCTAATCAATATCAAGGTGCTTTCATCTGCTCCTCAATATCGAGGTTCTTTCATATACTCCTCAATATAAAGGTGCTTTCATCTGCTCCTCAATATCGAGGTGCTTTCATCTGCTCCTCAACATCGAGGTGCTTTCACCTGCTCCTTAATATCGATGTGCTTTCACCTGCTCCTCAATATCGAGGTGCTATCATTTGCTCCTCAATATCAAGGTGCTTTCACCCGCTCCCCAATATCGAGGTGCTTTCACCTGCTCCACAATATCAAGGTGCTTTCACCAGCTCCCCAATATCGATGTGCTTTCACCTGCTCTTCAATATCAAGGTGCTATCATCTGCTTCTCAATATCAAGTTGCTTTCATCCGCTCCACAATATCGAGGTGCTTTTATCTGCTCCTCAATATCGAGGGGCTTTCATCTGCTCCTTAATATCGATGTGCTTTCACCTGCTCCTCAATATCGAGGTGCTATCATTTGCTCCTCAATATCAAGGTGCTTTCACCCGCTCCCCAATATCGAGGTGCTTTCACCTGCTCCTCAATATCAAGGTGCTTTCACCCGCTCCCCAAAATCGATGTGCTTTCACCTGCTCTTCAATATCAAGGTGGTATCATCTGCTTCTCAATATCAAGGTGCTTTCATCCGCTCCACTATATCGATGTGCTTTCATCTGCTCCTCAATATCAAGGTGCTTTCATCTGCTCCTCCATATCAAGGTACTTTCATCTGCTCCTCAATATCGAGATGCTTTCATCTGCTCCTCAATATCGAGGTGCTTTTATATGCTCCTCAATATCGAGATGCTTTCATCTGCTCCTCAATATGAAGGTGCTTTCATCTGCTCCTCAATATCGAGTTGCTTTCATCTGCTCCTCAATATCAAGGTTCTTTCATCTGCTCCTCAATATCGAGGTCCTATTATCTGCTCCTCAATATCGAGGTGCTTTCATCTGTTCCTCAATATCGAGGTCCTATTATCTGCTTCTCAATATTGAGGTTCTTTCATATGCTCCTCAATATCAAGGTGCTTTCATCTGCTCCTCAATATCGAGGTTCTTTCATCTGCTCCTCAATATCAAGGTGCTTTCATCTGCTCCTCAGCATCGAGGTGCTTTCATCTGCTCTTCAATATCGAGGTGCTTTCATCTGCTGCTCAATATCAAGGTGCTTTCATCTGCTCCTCAATATCGAGGTGCTTTCACCTGCTCCACAATATCAAGGTGCTTTCATCTGCTATTCAATATCGAGGTGCTTTCACCTGCTCTTCAATATCGAGGTGCTTTCACCTGCTCCTTAATATCTAGGTGCTTTCACTTGCTCCCCAATATCGATGTGCTCTCACCTGCTCCATAATACCGAGGTGCTTTCATCTTCTCCTCAATATCGAGGTGCTTTCATTTGCTCATCATTATCGAGGTGCTTTCATCTCCTCCTCTATATGGAGCTGTTTGCATCGGGTCCACAATATCAAGGTGCACTCACCTGCTCCTCAATATCGAGGTGCTATCATCTGCTCCTCAATATCGAGGTGCTTTCATCTGCTCCCCAATATGGAGCTGTTTACATCTACTCATCAATATCAAGGTGGTTTCTTCTGCTCCTTAATATCAAGGTGCTTTCATTTGCTCCTCAATATCGATATGCTTTCATCTGCTCTTCAATATCGAGGTGTTTTCATCTGCTCCTCGATATCAAAGTGCTTTCATCTGCTCCTCAATATCAAAGTGCTTTCTTCTGCTACTCAATATCAAGGTGCTTTCATCTGCTCCTCAATATGGATGTGCTTTCATCTGCTCCTCATTATCGAGGTGCTTTCATCTGCTCCTCAAAATCGAGGTGTTTTCATCTGATCCACAATATCGAGGTGCTTTCATCTGCTCCTCAATATCGAGGTGCTTTCATCTGCTCCTCAATATCGAGGTGCTTTCATCTGCTCCTCAAAATCGAGGTGGTATCATCTTCTCCTCAATATCGAGGTGCTTCCATCTGCTCCTCAATATCGAGGTGGAATCATCTGCTCCTCAATATCGAGGTGCTTTCGTCTGCTGCTCAATATCGAGGTGCTTTCATTTGCTCCTTAATATCGTGGCGCTTTCATCTGCTCCTCTATATCAAGGTGCTTTCATCTGTTCCTCAATATCAAGGTTCTTTCATCTCCTCCTCAATATCAAGGTGCTTTCATCTGCTCCTCAATATCCATGTGCTTTCACCTGCTCCTCAATATAGAGCTGCTTTCATCTGCTACTAAATATCATGGTGCTTTCTTCTGCTCATCAATATCAAGGTGCTTTCATCTGCTCCTCTATATCCATGTGCTTTCACCTGCTCCTCAATATAGAGCTGCTTTCATCTGATCCTAAATATCAAGGTGCTTTCATTTGCTCCTCAATATCAAGGTGCTTTCATCTGCTCCTCAATATCGAATTGCTTTCATCTGCTCCTCAATATCAATGTGCTTTCATCTGTTCCTCAATATCGAGGTCCTATTATCTGCTCCTCAATATCGAGGTGCTTTCGTCTGCTGCTCAATATCGAGGTACTTTTATCTGCTCCTCAATATCGAGGTGCTTTCATCTGCTCCTCAATATCGAGGTGCTTTCATCTGCTCCTCAATATCGAATTGCTTTCATCTGCTCCTCAATATCAATGTGCTTTCATCTGTTCCTCAATATCGAGGTACTTTTATCTGCTCCTCAATATCGAGGTGCTTTCATCTGCTCCTCAATATCGAGGTACTTTCATCTGCTCCTCTATATCAAGGTGCTTTCATCTGCTCCTCAATATCAAGGTGTTTTCATCTGCTCCTCAATATCGATGTGCTTTCACCTGCTCCTCAATATCGAAGTGCTTTCATCTGCTCTCAATATTAAGGTGCTTTTATCTGCTCCTCAATATCGAGGTGCTTTCACCTGCTCTTCAATATCGAGGTGCTTTCACCTGCTCCTCAATATCGAAGTGCTTTCATCTGCTCCTCAATATTAAGGTGCTTTTATCTGCTCCTGAATATCGAGGTGCTTTCACCTGCTCTTCAATATCGAGGTGCTTTCACCTGCTCCTCAAAATCGAGTTGCTTTCATCTGCTGTTTAATATCGAGGTGCTTTAATCTTCTCAATATCGAGACGCTTTCATCTTCTCCTCAATATCGAGGTGCTTTCATCTTCTCCTCAATATCGAGGTGCTTTCATCTTCTCCTCAATATCGAGGTGCTCTCATCTGCTGCCCAATATTGATATTCTTTCACCTGCTCTTCAATATCAAGGTGCTCTCACCTGCTCCTCAATATCGAGGTGCTATCATCTGCTCTTCAATATCAAGGTGCTTTCATCTTCTCAATATCGAGGTGCTTTCTTCTGCTCCTCAATATCGAGGTGCTTTCTTCTGCCCCTCAATATCAAGGTGCTCTCACCTGCTCCTCAATATCGAGGTGCTATCATCTGCTCCTCAATATCGAGGTGCTTTCATCTGCTCCTCAATATCGAGGTGCTTTCATCTGCTCCTCAATATTGAGGTGCTTTCATCTGCTCCTCAATATCGAGGTGCTATCATCTGCTCCTCACTATCGAGGTGCTTTCATCTGCTCCTCAATATTGAGGTGCTTTCATCTGCTCCTCAATATCGAGGTGCTTTCATCTGCTCCTCAATATCGAGGTGCTATCATCTGCTCCTCAATATCAAGGTGCTTTCATCTGCTCCTCAATATCGATGTGCTTTCACCTGCTCCTCAATATTGATGTGCTTTCACCTGCTCCTCAATATCGATATGCTTTCACCTGCTTCTCAATATCGAGGTACTTTCACCTGCTCCTCAATATCAAGGTGCTTTCATCTGTTCCTCAATATCAAGGTGCTTTCATCTGCTCCTCAATATCGAGGTGCTTTCATCTGCTCCTCAATATCGAGGTGCTTTCATCTGCTCCTCAATATCGATGTGCTTTCATCTGCTCCTCAATATCGAGGTGCTTTTATCTGCTCCTCAATATCGAGGTGGAATCATCTGCTCCTTAATATCGAGGTGCTTTCGTCTGCTGCTCAATATCGAGGTGCTTTCATCTGTTACTCAATATCAAGGTGCTTTCATCTGCTCCTATATATCCATGTGCTTTCAACTGCTCCTCAATATTGTGGCGCTTTCATCTGCTCCTCAATATCAAGGTGCTTTCATCTGCTCCTCAATATCAAGGTGCTTTCATCTGCTCCTCAATATCGAGGTGCTTTCATCTGCTCTTCAATATCAATGTGCTTTCATATGCTCCTCTATATCGATGTGCTTTCACCTGCTCCTCAATATCGAATTCTTTTTATCTGCTCCTCAATATCGAGGTTCTTTTATCCGCT
>NW_026110899.1:0-42500 GCF_024679095.1 Eriocheir sinensis | reverse complement strand
TGATTTAGTGTCAGGTAGTATTAGTGATATGGTTGGATGCCACAGTCATTAGCGAACAGAGTTGGGGCTAATGACCTCCAAGCTATGGAGCCCTCCATGATTATGTGTCGGGAAATTAAACATGGGTGGAGGTATCATTTATAGTAGTAGTAGTAGTAGTAGTAGTAGTAGTAGTAGTTGTAGTATTTTATTGTTATAATTATTATTATTATTATTATTATTATTATTATTATTATTATTATTATTATTATTATTATTATTATTATTATTATTATTATTATTATTGTTATTATTATTATTATTATTATTATTATTATTATTATTATTATTATTATTATTATTATTATTATTATTATTATTATTATTATTATTATTATTATTTTTATTATTATTATTATTATTATTATTATTATTATTATTATTATTATTATTATTATTATTATTATTATTATTATTATTATTATTATTATTATTATTATTATTATTATTATTATTATTATTATTATTATTATTATTATTATTATTACTATTATTATTATTATTATTATTATTATTATTATTATTATTATTATTATTATTATTATTATTATTATTATTATTAACTCAACGCCACTCGAATATTGACTCGTCGGATCGAAGAAGATTAACTCAACGCCACTCGAATATTGACTCGTCGGACCGAAGAAGATTAACTCAACGCCACTCAACTCAACGCAACAAGACTATTGAATACGATAATGACAAGTTACGATACGATTCTGAACTCTGTAGTGTGTGACACATTCAAGATGTATAGTATTGGTGCAGGTCATATCGACTTATGCAAAATGTAGAGATATATGTCTTGTGTAGAGTTGCATTAACGATTGTCTGGAATCTGTTAGCACTGTACGACAAGGAAGTCTTAACTTACAATTGCATGCGCGCAGAGAGACCCATGCAAATACCCGTTAGCGTGATCTATGTCCATGAAAAGGGAAGGTTCGTACGGACCAGCGAACGTGAGAGCGTTTCTAATCGCTTCCGAACGCGGGATGCATTGAAACGCTCTTTTGTCTTCGTTATACACGGCTAACGAATTATTTCCCAAATCTTTACACACTTGTTCTGCTTGATTAAAATGCTTAACGGGGTCAAATAAAAATAGAGGGTGTTTGTTGGTCTTCCACAACCCGTAGTCGATGACGTATCGATTCATTTCTTGATGACACGTGGGTTACAAGAGACACAAACGAGAGATGGACTCCAGCAAGATGTCACTCGCCTCCAGCAAGAGAAAACTGCTCTCGAAACCCAAATGAGTGAAAAGAGTAATGACTTATCGATATTACTGAAAAAACAAGAAGACGAAATTATACGGTTGAACAAACAAATTGAGGCGTGAGGTGATCGTAATCAAATTCTCACCTAAGAGTAACTCTGACAAGATTGTTGTAATCAATGAAACCGAATTGTTGATATCGATCTCAATGACAGTCGATTTTACGGGCACCAATGTACGCTTTTGGCCAAGATATCAACCGATTATGAACTATACTCGTTACATGTGAGACTTTGTCGAATAACGCTACCGATTCTGAACTCAAAATCAGACGACCTGTACGACAAGGTCTCACATTCACCCCAACAGATTCTGAGCTCAATGTTTGAAGGGGTTACTATTGTAAACTCAATTATTATTTTTCATCTGAACTCAAAATCAGACGACCTGTACGACAAGGTCTCAACTTTATATTCAACTACATCTCCTATTCAGAATCTGTTGGTGTAACATATGGGTCACCTCGGAGTACGTTGCACGTTGGATACAATTACGTAGACAAAGTAAAAAGTAAGACTCGTAGGCAAGAGTTCACAATCCGCCTAACGCCGACTCAAAGTCACAAATTAACACAACTGGCCGTAGACGCGGTTCAGAATATTTATTTATCTTTTTCTAGCAACGTTTCCTTTTACAAATCAACGCTGAGGAGTCTCAAAAATTTGAAGGAGTGTGTCAACACTTGTATGCTCATGTTAAAAGTCAACGCAGCAGAGCGGATACTTGCGAGCATACTCTTCTTTTCAAATTACAGCAGCGAGAAGAACGTATCTCTCTTAGTAAAGAGACGTCGACCTATTTTCGGCGATACTTCACCTTTTCTAAAATTCAAAGAACGTAAAAACGGAGCTAGCCAGGCATGCTTTGCATTTTACTTGTTGAATTTTTCAATGGCGTTGTACGACGTCATCATGATGTTGAAAGAAGGTCAAACCCATCACACACTCTTAACGTTTATAATAGACCGATTAATTGCACCTTTCGGTTACGATTATCAAACCCCGCTCAGGAAGTGAGGTTTAACAAGACGAATTGCACATACTTGACTGCTGCTAGTGAATGTGCGACTTTGTCTCAATTGTCAACAGAACTCTTGTCCGCTACCACATAAGAGTTGTACTCTTATTGCTGCTACACCTTAAGTGTTGTCAGAATAGAGTTAAGATGTAATAAATGTGGCTGTGAGGTAAGATGTAATATATGTGGGTAACAAAACGACACATCCGAGTACCTGTCAACTGAACTCTTGTGATACCTGTAGTGAATTTGTGACTTTGTCTCGACGGTCAACTGAACTCAAGTGTTGAACTCAAGTGTTAGATTCAGATGTAACAGATGTGGCTGTTAGGTGTAAGAAGACGAATTGCATAGTGAATGTGTGAGTCAACTGAATTCAAGTGTAAACTCTTACCTACCTCCGCAGATGTTTAAGATAGAGAGTTGAGAGTTAAGATATGTATTCCTAAGTCTGATTTGTTGCCACTTCATAACTGTAAATGTGATTGTCGCCCATGGGTGTAATAAATGTTATCAAACCAAATCAACTCTGTTTTTGTGAACACCAGCTCTTTCCTAAATAAGTGAATGTGCGACTTGTCTCGACAAGTGAATGTGCGAGGTGGGCGTCTGATTCCGCTAACAACATCGACAGTGGTGTGTCTACATGTGTCACAAACAACTAGACGAACTCTTCAAAATCAGACGCCCTGTACGACAAGGCCTCACATTCACCCCAACAGATTCTGACCAACAGATTCTGAAGTGTCAAAGCGGACGCTGGCTTAGAGCGTTTATCTGTACATGAAGAAATAACTGCGGAACCGGTTGAGAGCGAGTGGGATCACATGCGAGGAGAGTTCTCTCGGCGCTGCTAGGAAATCGGTGGCTCAACATTTGGCCGTCGATCAAATAACCCACGAGGCTCTGGACAACGGGTTGTGCATAGCCATGGGACAGTTGATCGAAAACAGCTTTTTACTGAAGTCTTTAGGTAGCGGTCATAAAGATGTCAAGATTATTGCCCTGTCCACTATGCTGTCTCAACGTCTCAGGAATTTAAGGATGCTCTTGGCCATGTATTGATCAATAAAAAAAAAATCCAATAAAAAAAATCTCAATTGTCCTTTTTGTTTTAATCAGTCACACAAGGATACTATCGGTTATAAATTAAAATGATAATATGATTCTTAGGATAAAGAACACTATAGAACTAAATTATGTTTGGTTTAATCCTGTTTTTTACTTTAATCGTTGGCGTACTCTTCGCTGTACTGCACCTAACGCAAAACAGTCAACGCAGACACGGCTTTGCATTTTGGGATGGGATAAACGACGACGACGCTTTGGAACCGGACGCGGAGTGGATATAGGTTCGCGCAACCATCCAATCAATATGACTGCCGTCGGCACGACACACGCCCTCAACAACTGGGTGTACGGTCAGAAGAACTGTTCGAAGGTAGATCAGAGTTGCGAGTTCGATCACGAATGCGACGCTATCTGTCAGACGATTTTCTCCGAAGACGAACTAGACATCACTCAATACGTGTGCAACAAATTCAGCATGCGATGCTCTCCCGTGACTGTGACTCACCGGTCGTACACCATGGCGATGCACGATCACGAGCGCCTCATCGCCTCGAGTAAGAACACAAACATGCCCGACAGTTTTTTGTGGTTCCTCAATCACAACAACGGAAAGTCGTTCATGAGAAAGCGCGCTGCATTCTACGACAAACTGAGCGTGCTACTGGGGAAGATTGACATGATGCAGGCGGGCGGCTTGGCGTTGAAGATCCAACACACAAAACCAAAGTTAGTCAAATCCTTCGTCAAAAAGATCGTGACTAATGTGTTAGTCATTTCATTCGACCCCTACATCCTTGTATCTACTGGTTAAAAGCGTTTATAACACTTGCCTAGCAAAGAACATAACTCCTCGTTGAATATTTGTAACATATTATGAAATAAGTTGACTGAGGATGTGATAATATAGCGCATTAGGTTCGGAATGAGGCAATTTGAATCGACCGCCTCCAGCGGCGGCGTCGCCGCTAGGGTACGCCACCGTCGCAGCAGCAGCGAGTTTAGAACAAAACATGGCCGGAGGTAAACATAACGCCGCTTCCCCTGCCACTCTACACGGCCAAACGTCTCATCTCCCGTACCTGCCACGCCTCATGGGACGACACCACCTTCATAGGCCAGTACCGCACCAACTCCTTCCCACTGCCGTGGGTGAGGAAAGCGTTCCGCGTCCTAGATGCTCCTTCGCCTGGGCCCTGGGCCACACACACCTGGGCGCTCACCTCCACCGCCTGTCCCCTGACCCTCACTGCCCCTGCTGGTGCAGGACCGTCGAGGACACCATTGAACACCTTCTGCTGCACTGCCCACGCCACTACTCCCAGCGAGTGCTGCTCCGACACCGACTCCGCGCCCTGGACGTGCCCACCTTTGACCTGCCCACGCTGCTGGCGGCGGCAGGCGTCCACCCCTCACGCCAGGAAGCTGTCATCCGCCTCACCTGCGCCTTCCTCAGGAAGACGGGGCAGCTGACGTGCATGTGAAGCCCTCACAGGACGACACCAGGGCTCATGTGAACAGTGAGCGACTAGATCGCCGTGGCCCAAAACAACAACGAGACGTGGGTTCACTGCTGGTAAGTTTTGTTGTTCCTCTAGTGATTTCTGTTAGATAGTTATGGGTGAAGTTTGTGGGCAGAAACAGTACATGCAGTAGCAGATTGAGTGAGTTTTAGGTGTGGTGTCTTTGCCTCTTTACTACCCTTGCTAAAACTGGACAATTTTTTTTTTTTTTTTTTTTTAACATTTTCAGTGTATGGACAGTGATTTCCAGTGATCAAACACAATATCAGTACCAGGGGAAATGCCCATCGTATTGACCATAACCCAGGTACTCATCCTTGTGTGTGCCTTCATAGGGCACTTACTGGTGGTGGATGACATGTTTGCTCAAGGAGTCATTCAATAATCACATTCCCCGTGGATTCATCACTTTTATCCCCCCGAAAGGATGGTTCATTTCGACCTGTGGTGGACTTTAGGAAAGTAAATGAAATCATTATCCCAGATCATTTTCTCCTCCCCATTCTTACTATAGTGACCATCTTCAGTTAATGAGGTATTATTCCAGAGTTGCCAGCCAGCGACTATTAGGTCACAGGGCCCACGAAGCTTGAGCTACTCGGTAATTCTTTACAAGAAGTCCGCTTCCCCCTCTGCCATTCCAGCCCCGCCCTACCCCCCAAGACAAGCCTAGGAACCTGTGGAGAATTGGGGTTGTGAAGGCGGAGTCAAATTAACTGAAAAATGGGCCTCCAAAACTACCATAAAATATTTCCCTAGGATAGGGAAAATTCCCTAGTTAAAAGTTTAAGGGGAGTTCCATTAATATGTTGTCCTGTAATCTATTCTAACCTAACCTAGCAGAGGGAGGGTCGAGTTTTGGTTAGGTAAAGACAGGTTGGAGTAGTTTAAATATACTTGACGTACAGTGTAAGCTGTCAGATATACGCAGTTCAGTACACTTTTGGGAGTAGAAAATTTATCCTATTTTAGGGATTTGGGGTGGTAAATTTGGGAGTCCCGTATTTCAGTCAATTTCCCTTCCCCCCCCCTGGGTTGTTTTTGGGGGTAACGGAGTTCTTGTAAAGAATTACCAAGTATTTTTTCAATCATCGTAAATTATCTGTATTTCTTTGGGACTTTCAACAATTACACTTCAATATAAGTGATACTAATATTAGTAATAATGTAGCTGATCATTCTCATTGTTTTATTTATTGGTAAATGAGAGAAAATATAAATGTTATCAGGTAGCATTTCCTCATCCATAATCGTTCTTGCATGAAAGCCCTGTGAAATCAAGGCAAAGTGGGCTTCTTAAAAAAAAATCTATTTACATTACATTATTTGCTGAGTTCCTGCCATGCATGTATCAGCCCCACCCCTCCAAGACTAGGAAGGTCAGGTGTTTGTGTCTCGGTGAGGTTACCGTTTTCTGCTCCCAGCATATTATACTTCACCCTCAAATGATTGCAGGTTGTTGTGCGAGATGATCCAAGACCTTGGGTGGACAACTGCCGCTACCAGAAGCATGGACAGGTCAAAGGTGATGCCGCTACCAGGAGTGTGGGCAGTTCAAAGGTGATGGCTTTAGGGCCAGAGTTGTGGGTGGAGGAAAACACTATTGGATGGATGCCAATATCGTACACGGAAAGTAAACAAAGGAGGCTCGCTTTCTTTCTGCCGAGATGCCTGGCCCCCAAATGTTCTGATAAATTTCGCCGAAGGCGACAAAGATTCACCCAAAGCAGGTACTCAGCATATAATGTAATGTAAACAATATTTTTTTAAAGCTCATTTCTGCTTGGATTTCACAGGTCTTTCATGCAAGAACAATTTGGGATGCACTGGAAATGCTTAATTGTTTCATTCTGCATATTCACATCAAATGATAGCTATACTATATAAAACTAGTTAGATAAAATTGAATATTTCTTTACAGTAGGGCTGCACTGTTGTAAACCAGAGTCGTGACCTCCAACCAGCTCCCTAAGCTAATCTCACTGCCCCCCAACCCCTCCCTTACAGGTGTTATATGCACAGGCTTCAGCGAATTATTTCAAATACAGGTTAAGGTCAATCTTTATCATCATATCATCGACGCATGCTCCTAGGAGCTCCTACCAGGGGATGGCCATGGCAGAAGAGTTTCCATCTTTTTCTATCCAGACACTCCCTCCTTGTCTGCACAAAGTTTCTCAAGGATCTTTCCCCCTTCTCCCTAACGTATGCCTGCATCCTCTCTCTCCATTTCATTGGAGGTCGTCCTCTAACATTCCCTCCCTCCATCTCACTCACATACACCATCCTGGTCATCTCACTCTCCTCCATTCGCTCCATGTGGCCAAACCATTTTAAAGTGTCACTTCACTTCTTCCACCACTCAACACCTCTTCCCTTCACCCCTGTGACACATTCCAAAACGTTCATACACACTTCCATTACTTATTCCATCCATTCTAGTCACACCACATGCACTCCTCAAATAACTCATTTACACTGCCTGCACTCTAGACCTCTGACTTTCATTCCAGGCTCACTTGCATATGTGAGGGTTGGTACTATTATTTTATTTTTCACATCCCTCTTTACCCCCATGCTCACACTTCTGCCATTCATGATACGTCCCAAAGACCCTACCACCCTTCTTCCTTGCAATGCCCTTTCTCTTGTCTCTCCCTCCGTATCACCATGCTTGCACATAACTGATCAAGATACTTAAACTCATTGACCTGCTCCGTTTCTTCACCATTCAAAATTATTTAGCATTTTTTTCACATTCAGTTCCCACTCCATATGGGCATACAAAATCTACAACCTCACTTCTACTTTGCTCACAAACCATCACTTTACTCTTGTTGACATTTACTTTCAGCTTTCTCCTTTTACATTCCCTATCAAAAACACTGACCAAATTTTGTAAGTCACTTTCATTTTCTGCTATGAGCACTATGTCATCAGAAAATAAGATTGAATTCAGCACCCACTTCCTTCCCTCAGCGTACATTTTAACTCCAACTCCCCAACTTTGAACTTTGCCCCTCATTTCTCTCATAATATCATCCATATAAATATTGAACAACCATGGTGACATGACGCACCCTTGTCTTAAGCCCACTTTTATATCAAAATGTTCACTTGTTTCTCCACTAATTTTGACACATGCAGATGCATTCTCATAAAAAGACTTTATTGCACTAAGCAGTTTTCCTCCCACACCATAAATCTTTAAAACATCCCACAATGCAATCCAATCGACTCGTCGTAAGCTTTTTCTAAATCCATGAAGGCAGCGTATGGTTTCTTTCTTTTTGCTATTATTTTTTTTTCTACTATCATCCTGAAGGAAAATATCTGATCCACACATCCCCTTCCCTTCCTGAAGCCTCCTTGTTCTTCACAGATTTTCTTTTCTGTAACCCTTTGCACCCTCTCTATACCTTTCCGGGTATACTTAGGAGACTTAAACCTCTATAGCTCCCACACTCCCCTCTCCTGCTCTTCCCCTTGTAAACTGGGACAATGATGGATTTTGTCGAGTCTGCTGGCAACCCCCCCTCCCATGTCACTTCACAGAACTTGACCATCCATTCAGTAACTACCTCTCCTTCACACTTCATCATTTCTGCCGTGATTTCATCAATTCCTGCTGCCTTTCCATTTTTAATCTTTTTATTGATTGATTTACTTCTTCATATGTTATACTTCTTTCTTTATATACTCCTCCTCTACCTCTACTCAAAACTGCTGCTGTTACAGCTGCTGGATGTCCATCCTCAAAATTCATTAAGTTTTTTTTAAATATTCTCTCCATCTCCTTCACAGCTTCCCCGTCTTTTAACGTCATTCCATTCTCATCCATAACTTCATTTATTTTACTTGAGGAGATATTTCTTCTTTCCAATATGATTTTGTTCCCTATATATTTTTCACTTAATCTTTTTCCAAAGTCTTCAGCAACTCTCTTCTTACTTTCTTTTACTGCTTGTCTTAATTTCATCTTGCATTCTTTATATTTCTTTTTCCTTTCCCCTTTTACTTGCTCAGCCATATTTCTTTCTTGAGTTTTCTTAAAAAGTCCTCTTTTCTCTTTTACTTTCCTCCTTATCTCTTCTGTCTACCATGAATGTCCTTTTCTTTTTCCATCCCTCACCACTTTTGTATTGTGTTTTACTGGATGGTACACCCATAGCTGAAACTACATCCATTACTATGGCTGTAGCTGGATTAGTAGCAGGATTGTATGTATACAATATTGAACATCCTAAAGACTGTAAACACTTCCCCAGTTTTATATCCTCATATGTTTTAGGTATCAAGTATGAAAAAGGAGAAACTCAGAAATCTAAATCCCTAATGGTCAAATTAAATGAAGTAAAAATGGCAATGGGGTACAAGAGTGCATGAATTTAGTCAATTACACACACACACACACACACACACACACACACACACACACACACACACACACACACACACACACACACACAAACACTCTTTAAATTCATGAATCGTCTTTGCATCTACCACTTCGAGCTCCAGATCATTCCAAGCAACTAGTAGACGTTTGGAATGATCTGGAGCACGAAGTGGTTCGTGCAAATCCGATTCATGAATTTAAAGCTAGTGTAAGTTGGACAAAAGTCAATATGGAGATGGGACAACACGAGCATAGCTCCTTTCCCGTATATCACAACTAGGTAAATACACACACACACACACACACACACACACACACACACAGCAGTATTAAAAGTATGTATGGATGCATCAGAAGAATTTTGTTTGTTGTTTTCAGCCAATTTTCAATGATTTTTTTTATATAACCTACAAAAATTATTTCTCACTTTCTATAGTTTTGTTTGGTAAATAATAAATTGTATGTTTTTTTCTAGTCTTGATAAGGTTTCATGCATTATTAACTGTTAATGATTTTAAAGGCTCGTCCACACTATGCAACTTTAGTTGGCAACGGTCGACTGTCTACACTACACCCTGATGTGTTGAGCAACTGACTGGATGGGACACCATATTTGTTTTTTGTTTTCCCTACTTTTATTTTGTATATTTTTCCGTTATTAATTTTCTTTTAGAGAAAGGTTGGTCGCGGGGAAACCGCAGCCTCAACATGAACAACAAAACCAGCGTAGGGACAATCATGGTTTAATTCAGATCCAGACATTTCAAGGTCATGCCGACATCATCCTCAGTGGCTACACAAAGTTAAAAAAAACTTTCCTTGAAGACATACCACAAGACTTAGGGATGATTTCACTCTAACTGTTATGGTTTAGGATCAATTTGAACCAAGGCTACACACAACTTGTCGGGTTTCACAGACGTCTTTTCAGCTAATGTCCCAATTCAGTGGGGACAACCCTTACCAAAAATGGCCGAAAAGACCCCGACAAGTCGTGTGTAGCCTTGGCTCGGATTGATCCTAAACCATAACAGCGACTGTGTAATCGGCCCGTAGAATGTTCCCTCACGACAGAGGAAGGAGGGTTGATGTTGGGACTGTGAGTTGTGATGGACTGAACTACGTGCTCATCTACCTGGATCTTGAAAGCTCGTTAAGTGCTTCCAACATACCCTGCTTGACAGTCAGGACAAGTGTATTTATGAGCAAGAGAACTGCCGACACCCCTGTGCTCGTCTCTCGTTTATAAATACACTTGTCCCGATTGCCAAGCAGGGTATATTAAAGCTTTACGAGCTTTCAAGATCTAAATGAGCACGTATAGGTCAGTCCAGCACAACTCTCAGTCTCAATCTCAACCTCCTTCCTCTGCCGTGAGGAAAACTCAAGTTTTGTGATACGTCTTTAAAGTTATCACATATCAAGACTTTACGTTCCTGCAGCAGGACAGATTTTAGAATACTAGAGTCACTATACATTAAATACAACAAATCTATGCTAAATAATCTCGAGTCATCAAGACCCTTATATATTGCTTAGTCAATTTATGGTTTGTTAATTGTTTTTAAAGTTTTACTGTTTTATTTTATTTTAATGTTTTATTACTTTGTGTAGCCACAGAGGATGATGTCAGCATGACTTTGAAACGTCTGGATCTGAATTAAACCATGATTGTCCATGCTCTGGTTTTGTTGTTCATGCTGATTTTATTAATATTTTTCGGTTTTGTTTTTTCGCTTTTACACTAATATTTTTTTTCTAACCATGTTTACCTTATTTTTCTTCACATCATCACCGATCAGGATTATCTTTCATTTTCATATTATTATTATTATTATTATTATTATTATTATTATTATTATTATTATTATTATTATTATTATTATTATTATTATTATTATTATCATCATCATTATTATGCTTAAATTTCTTAATATAATGATTACTTAGGTTCTAATTAGTTTGTACTTTATATGAATTGTTTTATTGGCCACTGTCGCCTGCAAATTGTTGCGGCAACACGAAAATCGAGTTGACAAAAAAAGTTGCATAGTGTGGACTGGTGTTCAGATGTGTATATAAATCTGGGTCACTACTTGCGTAGCTAGATGGCTACATGTATGTATTTTTCTACTGTCATATTACATATTTATGAAGTGTAGTGTTATAATGGAGTGGCACTATGTGTATCAAGTTTATTTACATTGTGGTGAAATGAATACGGATTTAGTTTATTGACTACTTTTAGTCATTCTGTTTCTAATATTGATGAAATCTGGTTTTAGAAAATGTGTACTGTATATGTTATTTTCTAATTGTACAAAAATAGATGTACAATTTATTTTTTCACTTTAATATATCGGGTTTCTTAGTACATTCTTTTTGTGACCTTTAGCTGAAGGCCATACAGTATTCTATGATTTACGACTTGCATATAGGTACACTGTTTTTGTTCAATCGTTAGTGGACCATGTACTGTATTTGACCAGACATTCAGGTACGCATTCCTCAAAGGTGATCAGCTCTGCATATCAACAATATTCACAACACATTTGGAACTGGTCAAACATGCTGTTTTGATGACGGCCATACTCAGTGTGAACGATGTGGTTAGTCAATATTGATGAAGGACATGCTCAGCTTGATCAATGCAGTTAGTCAAAACAGTGAATATTATGAATTAGTTAGTCAGATTTTTTTTACTAATGACGTACTCAGCTTTACTAGTTGGTTTGTCAGAATTTGACTAAAGTATATTACTCAGCCTGACTAACTTTGCCACTCATTCTAGGCACCTCAGCTCTAGTAGGGAAAGTTAGTCAGCTCGACTAACTTAGGATTTGTGTGAAGAAATGAATCAACGAGCTCGCGCTCTACTGCGAGAAAGAATAGACAGACACTTGGACAAGAACACGGAATTGACCCCCGCTGAAACGTCAGAGATAGAAGGGTGGTTCGCCAGCTTACAGCTCACAGGAGAGAGTTCTGATCTCTTTACCAAACCTCTGTCGTTCGATCATCTAAAGTTGTATGCAACTGACATCTCTCGATGTATCACAGCGAAAACAAAGATGAAGACGGCGACGACGAAGAAGATGACGACGACGACGACAGCGATTCTGATTTTAATCGTGACTCTATCTCAATAGCACTTTGCAAGAGGACTCAGACCGGGTCTTCGGCGACACCACCGCCGATTAAACGCATAAGACGTCATTATGGACCGACGCCTTCGAGCAACAGTAGCAGATTCGGTGATGAAAGCAGTACCATTGCCAACAGAAGCAGCAGCGGGCTCAGCAGCGATGACGACGGAAGTGGTAGCGTTAGCAGCAGCAGCACCGCTAATGTTGAAATCGATTCTTGAAATTTAAATCGATTAATTTTGAAACATACCGAAAATTGAAAATCTGTTTTGATACAAAAATAGACGTTTAACGATATTTCATTGATCGACGTTAATGCACTAATCACCTGCGCGCCTTTGTAGTGATTAACGAAGATAAATGACGACGAGGTGCTTAACGAGTTTTTCATTGAGTTTTAAAAATAATTTATAATTTTGAATCCGAACTATAAAACTAAGTTCTATTCACCTCCATGAATATCATAAACCGTAATACGGTCAATCCAGAAAATGGAAAAACGAATAAAAGTTGTTTTTACGGAGTTGCAAACAATAAATGGCGAGTCCAGAAAATGGAAAAAAAAAAATAAACGTTACCGTAATCAACAGTTGAATTCAAAATGGCAAAATCCAGACAATGTAAAAAATAATTAAATTCATCAACATTTGAATTCACAATTAGGTCAAAACCTGATGTGATATCATTTGACTCAAAAATGGTCAGAATCCAGACAATAGAAAAATGAGTTATTAAAGACCGAAACCCAAACAGCAGAGATTGCACGGCTGACACAAGAAATTAACGATCTGATCGCAGAGAAAGAAAGATCAACACAATTGATAACAGAATTGAAGGACTTTCAAGAAGAGATGAAAAAGACCGAAACATTGAATCAGGACCTTATCCAAAAGCATCAGGACGTTATCCAAAAGCAAACTGACAGAGAGTAACAAGGTAGTCGCTTCCCGAAAAAAAATAAAGAAAAAAATGAATCTGATGTCAGAGGTGGCCGTGTGCATCTTGTGTGCCACTAACCCAGTGAACGTGATCTTCCAGCCTTGCACTCACGGGTGTTGTTGCATGTCGTGCGCCCGATCCGTGTCCACGTGTCCGAAGTGCTGCAAGGACATTTTCCTAAAACAATCCATCGCCTCGTCCTCGCTTATACGCAACAACACGAACATACCTTCACCGCTCCCTTGCCCTAGCTCTGTCACCTAACAACTCATGTTATCGATCACGAAGTAAATATTGTCCCGCGGTTTGTGTATATATAACGCAGAGCGGGTCTTGACAGGGTATTCGTTGTACGCATCAACAAACCTACAGATTACATAGTGTGCACTCCCTGCGAGTGCTTTTGCTGTTGATGTTTGGTGAGTCATTGCATTTTTGAAATGTAATTTTCGTAGACTTCGCTAGACATTTCTGGCCCAGACATACTCCATATAAAATTATTGTTCATCACAGTACTGAATCGAACATCGAGAAAAGGCAATTGTGTCTTATCTTCAGAGTTATTAGGCAGGTTATTCGAAATGTCAATCCCGCCGTTGATATACACCCTTTTTCCGTTGTTTTTTATTTGTATTACTCTATTCCTAATATCGTCAGCAGTAGGTTCTCCAGTAATGTCAAATTGCAGATTTCTGAATTTTGTGTATACTTCCGCTTCCAAGAAAGATTTGTTGTCTGCGTTGACTGTTTTGCGTTAGGTGCAGTACAGCGAAGAGTACGACAACGATTAAAGTAAAAAACAGGATTAAACCAAGCATAATTGATGTCCATTGTACTAATACAATACATTTAACAGCGGCGAAGCAGCAGCAGCAGCAGCAGCAGCTCCTAACGGTCAAGGACCGAAGGATATTCCGATTTCTGATATCATGTCTTTTCTCAAAAACGATTTCGAGAAGATTATGAAATGTCTACTATGTCGTTTAATGATAGTGGTGAGCGGAAAGGAATTGGATATCATTGCAAGCCTTTCTCAAGAAACAACCAAAATTATGGTCGCAATTTGCCATGTATACGTGTGTATGTAAGTTTATGTAAGCCATTACAAAGATCTTAATATTTGTCTTCTATGAGGACGTATATTTATGTAATATTTACATTAAAAAAACAAAACAAAATTTACATTGTTTTATTTTTAACAAACGTACATTACATTATTTAACAAATGTACATTACATAGTGTGCACTCCCTGCGAGTGCTTTTGCTGTTGATGTTTGGTGAGTCCTCTTACAGCTAAAGATTCTTGGCGGCATCCGTTGTGCGTTATGGTCAGTCAGCTACAGATTCTGTGCTGGTGGCGAATTGGTGGTCAGTCCTCTTACACCTAAAGATTCTGTGTTGAGATTTAAATAATCAACACGATGAATGTCCATCACAATAGTGGGTACCGACTGGACCATTTCGGGTTTCGCCTGCTTGTTGCGTTGCGTCCTGTTTGTTTTCTTGGACGGTTGTTGTTCCTGTTGCTGTGTCAACCCTGTTTCAACTTTGCTAGCAGAGTCTTCCTGAGTCTCGAATTCCATGTTTGTCTTTTGTTGTTATTCTTCTTGGTGGTAGTCTATAACGCCGACTAAGAAGTTTAACATCGTGTGATGCTTGTCTTGCCTGGATTTACACCTACATGAAAGCGTCCAAATAACGCTCTGCGCGATCGACATATTCTGCATCTTCGTGTGTCAGTAAGTACCGGTTACCCATCAGCACACTGAGATTATGATCAAACGGATGTTCGTGTTTGTTATCGAATCGGTCACGATGGATACGATGCTTCTAACAAACGCATATCTCGCTTGTGTATCTTTCATTGACAGAAGTTCTCCATAGACTATATTCTAGTTGTGTGTGACAGAAACTCTCTAGTTGAATGTATCACACACTACAGAGTTCAGAATCGTATCTTAACTATATTCTGTTCTATCTGAATCTGTTCGCAGCAACTCTCTAGTTGTGTGTGACATTTGCATGGGTCTCTCCGCGCGCATGCAAATGTAACGTCCTTGTCGTACAGTGCTAACAGATTCCAGACAATCGTCAAGACATGTATCTCTACATCTTGCATAAGTCGAGATGACCTGCACCAATACTATACATCTTGAATGTGTCACACACTACAGAGTTCAGAATCGTATCTTAACTATATTCTGTTCTATCTGAATCTGTTCGCAGCAACTCTCTAGTTGCAAAAATTCTTCAACTAGAGAACAACAAATTAGACTATATTCAGAAAAAGTTCAACACGATTTCGAAGGTACAACAAATTAGACTCTATTCAGAAAGAGTGTTGAACTCTTGCCTACCTGACTACTCTAGACTTTGTCATGTGAGTCTGTACACTCCGTTGTTAGGTAGGCAAGAGTTCTGGTGCAGGTCATCTTGTTGACGACGAGGAAGTCTTAACTTACAATTGCATGCGCGCAGAGAGACCCATGCAAATGTCTGTCAGGACCCAGAAGACGAGGAAACAGAGGAGTGAGATATACAACTGTGTAAACATCTGACAGGACAAACACTAACAAAAAGGGTGACATATATATAAGTGTAAACATCTCAAGTACCAAAGAGGGGAAACAACGAGGGTAAAGGAAAACAGATACCCAGAGAGGAAAGGCAGGTATACAACTGTGTAAACATCTGACAGGACAAACACTAACAAAAAGGGTGACATATATATAAGTGTAAACATCTCAAGTACCAAAGAGGGGAAACAACGAGGGTAAAGGAAAACAGATACCCAGACTCAGATACAGAAAACAGATACCCAGTAGGCGTGGTCACAAAGTGTGAACAACCATTGAAAAAGACTCTGACCCGTGACGTCAGTCGTGGCGACATGTTATCAGCCAATAATTTAACAGAAAAATCACTGAGGGAGTGTCTTAAGACTGACTCACGAATAGCAGGAGAAGTAAAACAATACAACATAATGAGCGAGCAGATGGGTGTGACAGAAAGTATTGGCCATTGGTTATGTAGAAAATTAAGGGCGTGTCAAGGATGTAAGTCCGCCTAAAGCAAAGAAAAATGTGGCCTAGAAATCAGTGGTATAGGTAGACCGAGCTTGGTTCTCGCCTCAAGCAGACCTGCTACTCACTCAGCCGAGAATGGCTGTTGTGATCTTAATCGTGAGTAGAAATTCGAGAATCTAAGGGAAACCGACTGTATTGTCCTGGAGATTATAATGTAGGAGATGTGAAGTAGGATTGTGAGTGGGACAGGATTGTGATTATTTGTTTGCGATGTAAAGCAAAGGTAAAACCACTGGGTGTGGTATTTGGTGCTTCCGTGACTTGTAGTAGATTATACTGTAACTATAGGAATGTGTAGTAGGATTTTGTGAAGAGAGTACATAATGATTGTGATGTAAGCAGAGAGATACAACCCACTGCTTGTGGAACGACGAGTGTTATTATTATTGGCAACAATTGAGCACATATTGTAGTATTATGTTTAAGACATGTCGTTTGTCATATGTTGCATCCATTGCTGAATATGCCAGTGTTATGATCGTCTGAGCAAAGAATATTGCGTAAGGCAATTACTTGCATTTAATTTTAAATAAATGTATATTTTCTTTTTCCCTTGTTTATCCCCGAACACCAGTCTCCAATAACAACTTAAGCCGGATCACGCTACCAGGGATACGAGACGGTGAGATCATTTATGGAGTAATTAATGAGTGATAAAAGAGTTGATTTAATACAAGAAAAGAAGGGTCTAAAATTAATGCATTTCTTGAAGAAACAGTGCTTGCTCTCAAATCGTAAGGTCCAAAGGTGAATTAAAGATCCAAATTCCACTATTAGCCTAGGAGGGTGCTTCAGGAAGTGGTGCTTTGGTCTTAACTTTACATTGGGAAAGCTGATGTATCTGCTCTCCAGGCACTCATCAATGAGCACATCAAGATAAGCTATTTGAGAATCCTTAATTCGATGGGCACAAACAAGTTCTACAATGTCATGGAGTAACAAAAACTGCTGCCAAACTGGATCATTTGCATCCTGAATCTTGTCACTAATAATTACTGGCAACAACCTAATCAAGTACCAGTTTTGAACAGCTTTGCTCCCTAATTTATCACCTCTTACATTTAAATGGCAGGGCTTTGAGCTGGCATCTGTGTCAAGATAATGAAAACTATCCAATCGCTGGTTGAGCTCTGAATAGGTAGACCATTTTTTTTCTCTTGCAAGATTCTGTATGATTATAGCTGCATCATAATTGGCAATTCCTTCAAATAAATCATGAGCCAAACAAGGTGGAAGGCCTGAATTACACACATGGTAATAATTTAAGGAGTTGAAAGAAGAATCAAATTTAATGGCATTGATCATATATGAGGCACATTCCTCCTCTGAAAGGCGTTGAATGGCTAAATTATAATTTTAACTTGTCCTCTTTGTACTGACACATAAAGGATCAGAGAGAAAGTCAGCTGAGGAGATGGTACAGTATCGGCAGAAATGCTCCATTGTACTAAAATTTTCTGCAAACCCACCAATACTTTGAGCACCTAAATTATCACCTAATATACAGAACAAAGTGCCTTGCAAAACTTGATTATTAATTTCAATTCCATTGGTTTCAGTGTACTTCAAATCTTCCATTAATTTATGAAATATTCTTTCATGGCCAAAATGTTTCAAATCTTTCTTTTTACATAACATCACAAGAAGAGTGTTATCAACCACATAACGGAGATAAGGTCTAAAATTTCCTAGTGTCATGTACACAGCAAGGATTTTATGCTTTGCCTTACTTGAACCAAGTGGATTGCAAATTTCAAGGCTATCTTGATAAAGTATAATCCTTAATGAGTTAGGCTTATCTCTGAATAGTACATTATTCTTGAAGGCAAGTCCATCAGTAATATCTCTGAAGCACTCTTCACCTGAACCTTCATTCTCATTCTGCATTGTTACTCTGAATTTATTACAAACAGATTCATCTGTAAAAAGACTTCTTATTTTTTCACTTCTTGGTATATAATGAAATGAGCATTCTCTGTTAAACTGATTTTTTCCTAGATGATGACACTGTGGCTCAACATACTTAAAATTTTCTTTGAAAAATGAAGTGCGGCTATAACCAGATCTAAGGGGCCCACGGCTGCAATTGAGAAAGACATCTGATCCATAAATATCACTGATTATATATTTATGTTTATCCTCAGGAATACAAAGTTCTTGCAAAGAGTCAGTTAGTTTTTGTATGGAAAATTTAAGACTAAAGCTGTGAATATTCTGAAACTCTTCATCTATATACTGAATGACTGAGGACGGTAGCAAGTGTTTTGCTTGTAGTTTCAAATAAAACAAAGCTATATTTCTTAAGAATAGGTTTTCATCTTCAAGAGTACCAATGATTTCAGAGTCCATATATGAGACATCATGTTCTGTTTCTGGTGAATGTTCCGTTGCAGTACTTGAGCTTGTACAAGACTCTATCATGATGTCATGCACTGAATTGCTTCTATGATGTCTGGATAAATGAGCAGAAAATGAGGGCTTCTTAGAAAATTCCTGGCACATGGTAAAAGGACACTGTATTGTTACACCATTAGTTATATCCTGTCTTAAGTGCTTCAGTAATTCCTGCATTTTACTGCATATTTGTGGCACCTTGCTACATTGCACTGTAATGGACCAATATTGGCTGCTAATAACTGATCAGAAACCTTGTGTGACTTCACGCCTTGATGATCACGATAGACATGAGTTCTAAATGCTGTGTATGAAGGCATTTCACTCTTGCATCCCTTAACAGGGCATTTGAATAGTTTTGAATAATCATTTGAGTGGAACTGACAATGCTCTACATAACCCTTCATTGTCCTAGAAATATGACTGCACAAAGGACATGCAAATTATGTGTCCATTGTGAGCAAGATTCAACCATCAGCAATTATAAGAAACTCAGACGGGAAGAGTCACATGCAGCAGAACTAGCAGAATTTTAAAACTGCTATGATTTAACAACTGACTACCACTTTAATCTATTACCACAAAGTGCAGAACATGCATTTGAGACAGTACATCTCATCCACTCACAGCAATAAGGGATGAAATCCACGGAAACGACACAAGAGAGGAGGAAGCCGGGTGTCAGTGAGACGCGACGCTCAGCTGATTATGGCGGGAGTTTTTTGTAAACAATGGGCGGCCAAGCTAGACCATGACCAAGATCCTCATGGCTCAAAACATGATAATGATGTGGAGAATAACTGGAAGGCTTAATAGTAACGTCTAAAAATAATGAAATATATCTTACCGAGTTTATGATGCTGCTGCAGATGGAAGGATATCCCTTAGCTCTTCCTCTTGCTCCTACATAAGACTCGAAGATGTCGAAATTATTATTTTTTCACGAAAATAATTATTACGATACGAATAACTGACGTAGCAACTTGTATTTACTACTTTCTTCGACATTTCACTACAAGAGAATATTAGGGGGAGCAGAAGATGGTATCTAGCAATGATTCGGAGTGAGAGATGCCAGATATCGTCTGAAAACTTATGATATCTTTCAATAATCTAGTTTTGGCCTCGTATTCTACTTGTAGGCATAGCAGTGACCTAAAACATACTCGATATTGTAGTCCAGATATTTCTCAAGAAACAGATCTTTGATTATCTGCCAAACAGAAAACATTTTATGATCAATTTTACGGTATGCTCCGTAATCCAGAGTACAGAGTATTTTCCGTAGCAAATAACGGATAAAATACTGTAAAAAAAAAAAAAATTACAGTGAGTAAACTTCTCTTTCGGCCACTCCTCTCCAATCTTTTTAGGGGCAGTAAGTAGCGGGCTTTTTTATTATTGTTTTTTTTAAGCCCTTGATCTGTCTCCTTTGCTGTAAAAAAATAAATAAATAAATAAAATCGTCCCCCACATTGTTAGGGCGTGCGTGTTGTTACTGAAAATATATCGAACACGCTCGTCTTGGTAGAACATAAAAGGAAAAAAAAATCCCTATACACCTCGAGCACCCACACCCTAAAAAATAATCAGTCTCAGCTCAACATTTTCCCGCTGGTGGATCGGCTGCAGTGAAGTGTTCTGATCATGTCCACTTCTAATTTTGTTTTTCTTGCCATCAAGTTGCTGACCTAAGGAGGGGCTTCTTAACCTCTTGTGAAACCCAACACTAATGTTCAGCCTTTGTTCACCCTCTCATCAAGGCTCAATAAATTTTACTGAGAGGCTTAAATGTTCAGTAAACCGGCTGACTTGCTCTCTCCAGTTCTGCTCAAGCTTATAAATTTCCATCAAAATTTAGAAGAATGTTTCCTTTGAATTTACGAAGTGTTGGCTCCTCTTAGTGCTTGGCCTTGCAGCAAAGATTTTTTACACATTTCCATGCCTGTTCATTGTTCATAACATATATCCAGTTTTTTTTTTTTTTATTTCCTGTCACATCTTTTCTGTACAGAGCAGTCTGGAATACGAAGGCTCTTTTGTTCAAAAATTTCACCGCCACCAAAGAAATGTCTTGATATTTTCACATTGCTTCGTTCTCCTCCGGGTGTCAGGAGGTCGTGTATTATTGATTGATCGATAGATTAGTTTGAAGTTTCAGCAATCAGTTGATTGACTGATTGATTGATTGAGTGTGTGTGTGTGTGTGTGTGTGTGTGTGTGTGTGTGTGTGTGTGTGTGTGTGTGTGTGTGTGTGTGTGTGTGTGTGTGTGTGTGTGTGTGTGTGTGTGTGTGTGTGTGTGTGTGTGTGTGTGTGTGTGTGTGTGTGTGTGTGTGTGTGTGTGTGTGTGTGTGTGTGTGTGTGTGTGTGTGTGTGTGTGTGTGTGTGTGTGTGTGTGTGTGTGTGCGTGGATGCATGCTTTGTTCGTGTTCTCTTCGTGTTTAGTGTGTGTTCCTGTGTATTAGGCAGCATCGTAGCGTTTCTTTATGTAATCTTTTAGTAACCTGTAAGTGTACGGGGAAGGGCTGATGAGGGGCCGCGACGCGTGGCACTGCAATTACTCGTCATGGGGAAGGTTACCAGCGATGATGTAAGGACGTGACTGGCATTGACGGACGCGGCGGGTGGGGGTGCATGCCGGGGTGGTGATGGGGGAGGGGTGGGGGGGAGGGTGTTCCAGTCGTTTTCCCTCGCAATGATTTGGCTGCAGGAGGGTGATGGGCACTTACGGTCATATTTGATGTGAGTAATATGAGCTGTGGTATGGTAGTTTTCACGTAGTTACGAGCAGAGGGATAGTGTGTAAGGGAAGTGTTAGTGGTTCTGCGATTGGTAAAGGAATACAGGAGGAAGCGTGGGAGACTAGAGTTTTATGGCGTTGGAATGAGTGGCGATAACTCTTTAAGGTCCTCAGCATTTGGGAAGAAGAGTGTAGAGATGCCGTTTGATCTCGGGCCGGGGTGGGGGAGTGGTGGGGGGGATGGGTCTTTGGATCATGGAGTGAGGTACAGAGTAAGAGTGGCAGTGTTTGCTGGGTTTTATAGCATTGGAAGGAATGTACTGGACGGTAAAGGTCATAAAATTCGTTCTTCGTTCAGCGACTCCCAGAATCGTCAGGCACCAGAATTTTCAAGGAGTTTCGGTGATCGTAATCTTGATTTAGTGGAAAGGCCGCAGCATTGACGATGTGGCGGACATGGATCTTTGCTAAAGCTTTGTTTGTGTAGCTGTTGTGTAAGATTTAAAACACACACACACACACACACACACACACACACACACACACACACACACACACACACACACACACACACACACACACACACACACACACACACACACCGCCATTCCTAGTTTTTCCTCTTGACATCTTTGATTATCTTTTGAACATGTCGAAGTCGAAATATGAAGTAAAATATTCTACAAAAACATAGTTCAGGAACGTATTCATTTACTAAATAGATATACTGAAGTTTACAATATCATTATAAGGAGTGATAGCAGTACTTGCAATAATAATAATAATAATAATAATAATAATAATAATAATAATAATAATAATAATAATAATAATAATAATAATAATAATAATAATAACAATAATAAAAGTAATAATAGTAACAATAATAATAATCATAATAATAGTAATAAGATAGTAATTACAGTGCACTTACAAGAAAATCAATAGAAACAGTATTCCTTTACCTGTACAAATGATAAATGTTAACCTTCATATAAGACATTAATAGCGTTTCCTAAAATAATTTCGTTTTGTAGTACCCCACGGTCACAGTACAGCTGGTGACCTTGAGGCGGTGAGCAACACAGAGGTGAGGTGGAAAGTCATGTTGCCGCCGACGGTCAGGTAAAGGCGTAAGGCGGCAGCACCGGAGCCACTCCCCGCCGAGGGTACGCGCGTCGAGCCACTGGCCGAGGGAACATAAATTTGGGCCGTAGTACTAAACGTTTCGTCACTTAAGTTTACATATTTGACGAGGCTTTCGTAGGAGTTTTGGGCATTTCCAGGAGTAGTTTTATGGCCCTGTTGGTAGTTTGACCCTTCTTCTGTACCGTGAACCTAAAGAAACACTCATTAGAACCCGACTGACTCCCTCTTTGACCTTTAGAAATAGCCGAGGTGAGAGCCGAAAGTGTCTTATAATGCCGACCAAAGACTCAAGATTTAGCGAATCATTTTATTCACTGACACGCTAATATATGCTGGTCCAAAACTATCACACTCTTTAGATACTTTTTATCAAGGATCTTAGTATTTTTTTATTGTACTGTTGCACACCTGTCTCTATCAGCCAAATAACTAACCAACCAAAGTGTAAGCGTTGAAGAATAAGTAAACGGTACGAAGATAGAGGTGGTGGTGGAACGTCCGGGAGAATACTTCGTGTGTGTGTGTGTGTGTGTGTGTGTGTGTGTTAGTGAGTGAGCTACAGCATACGACGCTAAACTCTTATTCTTCCTGACATTTGAATAGTGGCTCAGAGAAAATCACTAAAGAATCTTGACGTACTACTTTTTCTCATTAGCCTCTCCTTTGGGTAGGGACTGCAGGTCACTGGCCAGATGTAGTACCTACAAGCCTCTCGCCACCAACACCCCGGGCAAGAGTGGACCTCCACCGGTCTTCGCGGCACCTCAACGGACGCCTCACAAATCATCTGCTTTATGATTGATGACGGTAGTGGTTGTTAGGCCTATGGGAACGACTCAGGGAGAAACGGGTTGTTAAGCCTCGGTGCCCTGCTTAAGGTTCCTCCTCAATGAGCTGCTTTCCCCCCTCCCCCCCCTACTCTCACACATAGGCTGGTATTACAAGACACTGCCTTCTCACATCAGCTATATCTAAAGATCAAAGGGAGGATCAGTCTGGTTCTAATGAGTGTTTTTTTATGCTCAGGGTACAGAGGAAGGACGAAACTACCACCAGGTTCATAAAACTACCCCTGGAAATGGCCACAACTCCTACGAAAGCCTAGTCAAATATGTGTTCTTGGACGGCGAAATGTCTTATAATACGACCCTATACAGTGGTGCCGCAAACAGGTGCTGTGCCGGAAAACGTATAAGAGAAGCGCATCTCCCCAGAATGCAGGCCACGGCACCAGACTTACCCTCGACCATTAAGGGCTATTAGGTAAAAGAAGCAGTGGCGCAGAGAGGTCATTCGTCCGGGTGTCTCCTAAAAGTCAGTCGTGATTGGGCTGGGTGGGGCTCCTGCCTCGTATAGTTGCACTCTTACCAGTATGTTTACAGCGCCCATAAAGAAAGGGTTTGTCATTGTAGGTATTTTTTTTGTTACGATGCGAGTCAGACTTTTCCTTCGTAACGGCGCTGAAGAAAAGGAACATCACTACATCCTAATCTTTTCTTTTTTGTTTGTTTGTTTGTTTACAGCACAGGAAGTAACTCAAGGGCAACAAAAAGAAGGTGTAAAAAAAGCCTCAGTTTTCAGGAGGGACTTTTATTCCCTAACAATTTTTTTACAGCTAAGGAGACAGTTCAAGGGCGTAAAAAAAAGCCCGCTACTTACTGCTTCTGAATAGGTCAAAGGAGTGGCCAAAAAGAACCAACAGAAAAATGTACACAAACAAGCGAACATGACCACACATCTTTCACGGCCCGGAGGCGAAAGGCGAGATGCGAGACAGGACGTACAGCCACCAGCAAAAGCTCTGTCAGATAATGAACCCAACTCTAAAAGGTTGAAAGACTCGTTGATCAGATAGCTGAGTGGAACCGAAAGTCGAGGAATGCCAGGAGTCAGGTGCTTTTGGGCTTTATCGAGATCGGCGTTGTGAATGTGTGTTTGGGGACCTTGATTTATAGAGCTGTATCATTGTACTTGGAGAGAGAGATTGTAATGAGATGCTGTGACCTTGTAATCTACTAGTACAGTGCGCGCCATTGGATATTTGGGTATGAAGTTAACGACGCCCCTGAACTCGGGGGTCGTTACTTACGGATTATTACGATCAAACATGTGTTAAGATCTCCGTAATAAAGGAGCGGCTTCTCGGCTATCGCTGGCGGCATCAGTTACGAATATGACAGTGAAAGCTCACAAATAATCCTTTCTCTCTCGTAAATATCAATACAACATTTATAACTGTAAATCACATATGAAAGAGGGACTACGGAGCTGTATTTTGTTTATTGTGCTTCTAATGGAAGGTTTGATTTTGTTGATAAATCTAACGCACACACTCAACAATCTTATACACATACGATGCAATAATATGATACTCAGAATACCTTACTACGAATGATGCAAACCTTGGCCCTGTCATGTTATAGTAATAGGTCCATCATTATAGTGACAGTAATAAGACATATATTGATAATCTTCGAAATATTTGCATTACCAAAGAGAACATGCCCAGCCCCCCTTTACCCTCCCATTCACAAGCAAACCCCCAGTGCTCGTCCTGTTCCCCTCGGGCCGACGATCCCCTTCAACCCCTATATCGGCCTTGTAACAATGAGCTGATGATTGCCTATATAAAAAGAAAAAAAAGACTTCCTCTACAGTCTACACCAACTACCAGAAGTCAACGGGAACTCTGTGTCTGGTGCTACAGTTCATGGATCGGTGAGTCCCAAGGTTCATTAATTGGCAGGTCAGGCGACGGAGCTTTTTTGGCGTCTGCACACATTGATTACGAAGTCTGATGCTGTCTATGTGTACCCTACACTTCATCGCCCAGTTGTCCTCGGCGTTGGGTTTCGCGGCGCCCTTGGGCTATGAACGTTTCTTTATGGTCGCGGCACGACTTGGAAGACTGACCCAACTAGTTTATCGTGTTTCTGTTGGCCAACTGTTCCATTCTTGTACATTCATAATTTTTCTTATCTGTGAAGTATCACCAACAGTTGATTACTTATACGATAAGTTATCGAACTGCAATGTTGGGGTGACTGAGATTCAGGAAAGTCTGATTAGTGGTAGTTTATTTATTTGTTTTGTACCGAATGGACTGTGGGTGTACTTCAGACTCAGGAAGTGTGAGGGACGTCATCGTCTGTTTGTTTGTGGTGTGAGTTCGGAAGGGGTTGTGGCCTGGCCCTTCAGTCACACACTGAGTATTGTGACAAATGAAAAATGGACCGCCAAAAATTATCGTGGATGCTACAAAAGACAAAAATGTAATGCCCCAAACAAACGAGAGTATTCACTTTATGCATTGATAATTTCAGAGTTGAAAATTCAATACTCCGTCACATATATATATAGCCTGTGTAAATGAAGTAATCTGAGGGCTCCACTTCTCCAAAGCCAGGAAAGTCTTCTGTAAGATCTGATTCGGTGCATGGGATTACTTGTTGGTTGATGTTTGTCGTGTGCAGGAAGCGAGACTGAGATGGTTTGGTCATGTCAGGAGGAGAGAGGAAGGGAGTTGTGAAAGGCAGATAATCGACATGGAAGTGGGTGGCAGAAGGAAGAGAGGAAGACCCAGGACGAGATGGAAGGACTGTATTGTGGCGGAACTTGGACCTTGAAGTGGCGGAGGACAGGGTTTGATGGAGGGGACTCATCAAAAACAGCGACCCCGTATAGAAACGGGATAATAATGCTGCGGAAGAAGAAGTTTGTCGTGCCCCATGACTGACAGCCAGTAGCCCCAGCAACCTCACGACCCTTAAAAGTAGACGTTGAGCGGTATGCGAGGGAAAGGTGATGGGCGATTAGGTTCAGTTGACGATTTCACACTTCGTACCCGTAAGTGTAGTGTTTCTCTTGTGTCTCGTCCCTTATATCGTGCTTGGTGCCGGTGAAGGGCCTAGGTGACAGAGTGAATGGAGGAAGGAAGAATAATTACCAAAACTGAGTAATACATGGTGGGGGGTTGTCGGCCAATGCAGAGAGCACAAAACAACATCAATATGAACATGAGACGTATACAATGTGCAATGGGGGCACACCAAAAAATACCCAGACAAGTAAATGCCCTAAATGATAAGGACTGCCATGATTCTCTTTGAAACGATTTATCAAACTCCTATCACGGTGCCCTTAAGCCAGTGAAGGCGTGGCTGCTCACACTCATTGAATTGCAAATGGTTGAAATCAATTGGTTGCCATCGTTCACGTTACCCGTATGGAGCCCGGCGCCCCTAGGTCTTTATGGATATACAGCTCGCTCGGCATGAGAGGTACTTGTAACCTAACTGAATGGTATAATCACGAGCATTGAAGTTGAAAGCTTTTGAAACTCGTTCTTACAGTTACTTAAGGAACCAAGGACACCACCTCCTGGTATACCTCGCTATTAGTGTTCGTAGTAAAGTGGCAGTCAGGGTCGTTAACTCATGTAGATTAAGGGCTGTTGCTCTTTTTGATTGTCCAAATACCACCAGACCATCGCAGTTCATGTTTCGTCGATAATGAACGGTTTCCTTTATGCAAGTTGCTTAATTTGCGTTGATTTGACATTCCACGCTGTTTGGCTTCCTTAATTATCATGCTTGAGCCTTGGGGTGGCATTTTATTCTGCTTTATTAACTGCAAGTACAAATTTCTGTTCCGATAAGTCGTTGCGTATTCAGAGTACAGGCTCCTGGGCCGAACTCTGCGTCGTGTTCACTTTGCTTTTCCTAATCGTCTGCATCGCCTATTGTTGGCTTTCTGACCATTCTGTTTTTGATTTATGTTTCGACTTAGTATCTTGTGCAAGCATTCACTGTTTTTCGAGAACCGTCCCACAGGCATTAGCTCACAGGCTAACTTTTTCTTTCCAAATCAGAATCCAAGAAAATTTAAGATCCAGTGAAGCGAATCAAAAGTAATCCTTTTTTTTTTTTTTTTTTCTCAGGTGATTTTTTTTTTTTTTTTTTCTCTCCGAGTTGTGATGTGCTTGTGGTAGATTTATTTTCATGGATATTACATAGCTGAGAGAAAGGCGGAAAAGTTTTTTAAGTGCCTAAATATGTGTGTGTGTGTGTGTGTGTGTGTGTGTGTTTTATGTCGCGGCCTATTGCGCCGGTAGGTTTCTTCCCGGTGGATCCTGATGGTCGGTCCAAGGCCTCTTTCCGGTGGGTCCTGATGGTCGGCCCAACCCGTTCTGGCGCTGGCGAGTGTTTATAGTGGCACCATCTTTCACTGGCTCATGCTGCCCCCCCGGAGCTCATCTTTGATCCTAGAATCTAGAGTCCGGGTTGATAGGTGGTCTTCTGGACAGCATGTGGGTAGTTTTAAGCCACTCGGCGGCGGCTAAAAAGTCCCAGCTTGGTGGCACCGATCGGGGATTGAACTCGCGTCCTCCTGAACGCGGGGCCGTCTCGCTATCCGCTCAGCCACCGCCTCCCCGTGTGTGTGTGTGTGTGTGTATGTGTGTGTGTGTGTGTGTGTGTGTGTGTGTGTGTGTGTGTGGTGCAGAGGAGGTGCTGGCTGAGTGGTCATTACACGCGGCTGACTTTCACGGCCGTCGAGTGGCCGAAAATCTTTACCTACCATTCATCAATATTGACCAGGACGGGGAACCTTAGCCACGTCAAACACGTGAAAAACTAAGGTAAGAAAGCCATAAGAAGCACAATATAGGAAAAAAATACATCCTCTTTAGTACAGAATGAAGTCAGGCAAAAGAACTACCTAATAAAGTCCACATGGCACAAGTTATGGCTCTTTATGGAAATCTGCGCCCTACTTCCTGCAGCCGTGTAGCCTTACTCTTAACTTGAATGGCTGCCATCCCATGATCATTGCTTTATTAACTCTGTTTCATGTTGGACGCGTTGTGTAGTTCTTTCAGCTCTGGCATGCAAATGTTCCTTCGGCAATATACTGGCCGGCTAGGTTTTTGTGCGTTAGTGGCTTGGTTTTCAATAAAGCATCTCAGACAGACCACGAACATCCATTCAGCGAGTAATCTGCTCGACAGATTTGCTCTATAAATGATTGCCTGCATATACCTGTTGAGGTGCAGTGTAGTAGCTTGGCCGTCACAAAGGAACAGCGCAACAAAGGTAATGGCCGGCAACGTGCACTTATTGTCACTGACACGGGAGGATAATTCACGAGCCTCGCGTCTCAAGGTCGTCGGGTCCTGGGTAGGCGCCTGATGCCTCGCCGGGGACTTGTCAGCTTCACTTCTAGCGTAGTAATAATTTCTTCTATTGTTTGTCTAAGATGAAGAATGTCTTATTGTCTGCTTGTCCCGTAAATCGCAGCTGGAAGATGAAAATTCATTTAAACATTGCCCGGGTAAGGTGTCGGGCCGTCAGACAGGCAAGGATGTGCACAGGGAGGGCTGGTCATCGGCTTGTCGGGCAGTAGTGATGACAAACGTTATGAACATGACAGTGAAATCAAAGGTGGCGGCGGCTGCACACAGGAGGAGGAGGAGGAGGAGGAGGAGGAGGAGAAGGAGGAGGAGAAAATTTGTCGGTGCAAGTAACAATTAACAAATGCTGATAAGTCTGCCTGCATGTGAGTTCAGAACGACAGACACATTATAAAGATATGACAAGGGGCACTGAGCGTGTGTTGGGGAGGGGGGGGTGGCGTGTAGGAGGGGTGCCTGGGTAGAAAACAGAACACCTTTGAATTACCTCAAGTGACTTTTGCCTTACAATTGTTTTTTCACCACTTTACTCACCAAGCTCATTTCTATGTTTTGCTCCGGTTTCGTCAGACATTGGCACGCGGCGGCGTTTAGACCTGGTGCAGCAGCAAGAAACGCCTCGTTGTACTTACAGACAGACGCTTATAGTCATTAAAATTTGCTTGGCTGCGGCGTAGATGATTGGAGGGAGTGTGTCGGACTGCAGGGCGAGGTATCGTGATTGGTATTATAAGACACCTTCGCTTCTCACATCAGCTATTTCTAAAGGCCAAAGAGGGGGTCACTCGGGTTCTAATGAGTGTTTCCTTTGGTTCACGGTACAGAAGAAGGGTCAAACTAACACCAGGGTCATAAAACTCCTAGAAAAGAAGTCGACGGGATGCGCTGGGCGGCTCAAGACTCTTATGACCGCTTGTAGAGACGGAACTGTAGAACGACGGTTTGAGAAAAAGTTCACCGAGGACTCTCAGAAAGGTATAAATGATAGAATTCTTAAGCAGTGATAGAAAGACTTGTTTTATGTAGATTAAAATAACGGATATGATGAAAAAAAGTACAAAAACAATGAAAAAAAAAATCATTTGGCATGAAACTTTATGAGAACTAATGATAGTGTGCTTAAGCAGTGTGAGAAAGACTTGTTCTATGTAGCATCAAATAACGGATATGATAAAAAAGTACATAAAAAGGAAAACAAAATGAATCCTATGGCATGGAACTTTTTGAGAACTAATGATTGTGTTCTTAAGCAGTATGAGAATGACTTGTTCTTTGTAGCATCAAATAACGGATATGATAAAAAAAAAGTACAAAGAAAGGAAAAAAAAATCCTTTGGCATGGAACTCTGGGAGAACTAATGATTGTGTTCTTAAGCAGTGTGAGAATGACTTGCTCTATGTAGCATCAAATAACGGATATGATAAAAAAAAAGTACAAAGAAAGGAAAAAAAAAATCCTTTGGCATGGAACTTTTTGAGAACTAATGATAATATTATTAAGCAGTGTGATAAAGACTTGTTCTATGTAGCATCAAATAACGGATATGATAAAAAAAAGCACATAAAGGAAAACAAAATGAATCATTTGGCATGGAACTCTGGGAGAACTAATGATATAGTATTCTTAAGTAGTGTGGGAAAGACTTGTTTTATGTAATATCAAATAGTGAATATAAAAAAGTAAAAAAAAAAAAAAATGAGTCCTTTGGCAATCCAACAAATATAAATTGCTTCGACGGTTATAGTTTTCTTCATGTATAATTTGGGGAGCGGCGAATAGCGGGCTTTTTTTTTTTTTGCACTTTTTGTTGCCCTTGAGCCGCTTTCTTTGACGTAAAAAAAATAATTTGGCGTCAAAGCCCTTCGCTAAAAAAATGATAAACTTTGCTATGACGTTTTCTCACATGCATAACTAGTTTGGCCGCATTAGTCAACCCGCTGCCGCTTTATGTAGCCGTCGCGTTAGGCAATCCTCCAAAACCAGCCCCAGTCAAGCTTGAACTCATTCCCGACCAAAATCAAGACGCAGATATGGCCTGACACACACAAATAGGTAGGCGTTGAGGAAGATGTTAGGCAGACAGACTGACAGAAAGACAGGCAGGTGAGAAGCACAGTTTGGCAGGTGCTTTCACACACACACACACACACACACACACACACACACACACACACACACACACACACACACACACACACACACACACACACACACACACACACACACACACACACACACACACACACACACACACACACACACACACACACACACACACACACATAATCATCGTGTTAGGTGCAACCTCAAAATTGATTATCCAAGTAAAACAATAATAATAACTAATTGAAAGCTAAAGAGAGAGAGAGCAGCAAGCGCTTACGCCGACGACTTCACCTTCTCCAGAACATACAAGAGGGAGGAAGCCCAGGACGTGATAGAGTCCGTCAACAGACAGTTGGCAGACATAATGGCCTGGGGAAAGAGGTGGCAAGTCAGGTTTGCCCCTGACAAAACCCAGGCCATGGTAATATCACGTTCTTGGGAGGACGCGAGGCAACTCAACGGCAGACTGAGATTCGGGAACGACACCATCCCTCTGCAGGCCATCGTCGACATCCTGGGCGTGGAGGTGGACTCTCAGCTGCGGTTTGACCGTCACCTTGAAAGGGTGGCGCACAAAGCCTCCCAGAAGGTGAAACTCCTGCGCCGCATGAAGAACCTCCTCGATGCTGAGGGCCTGAACACCCTCTATAAGGCACAAATCCGTCCAGTGATGGAGTATGCACCGCTCACCTGGATGGTCAGCGCCCGCTGGCACCTCAACCTGCTAGACAAGGTGCAGAGGAGGGCTGAACGCCTCATCAACGGCACCCAGCACCACCGACCGAGCCAGTGGGAGACACAGCGACAACAACATCGACAACAACAACAACAACAACAACACCCACACTAGGGACGGGCAAGACCAGCCACGAACCAGCTGAACAGCCTGGAGCACCGTCGCCGCGTCGCTGCCCTGACGGTGCTACACAAGGCACAGGTGGGCCTAGTGCCCCATCTGAAGGACCTGAGGGCTACCTGGAGGAGGTCTGAGCGCAGCACGAGAACGGTGCTGAGCAACGCCTCCCTCCTGGAAGTGCCAATGGCTCGCTCCAGCACCCACCAACGTGCCTTCTCTCTCGCAGCGATGGTGTGGTGGAACAACCTCACTGCTGCTGTGGATGTGACACAACTGTCCACTCAGCAGATGAAGGTTGCGTCCCACAGGTGGCTACTCCTACACCCACCGTAAACATGTATATAATTGTATAATATAACCGGCAGAAGCTTTTAAATAGCTCCGCAACGGTCGGGGGAACTTTAGCATAGAAAAATAATACTGCAATGTACTAATGTACTGAACTTGTTTAAATAAAAAAATGAAGAGAGAGAATATCCTCCCGTCCCCTTTGAAACACCCTTTAACACGTGGAGGGGGTGAAGGGGGCAGCGTCGGCGCCTTCGTATCAGTGAGATCAAGATAAAAAGCCGACCGTCGCTGTTCTCTGGTGGCCGGCGCGCCCCGAGGAGAGGCGGACAAATAGGGGAAAGAAAGGAATGGAGAAGACTATTCCTGAGGCGGATTTAGGGTAGGCGGTGGCCGATCTGGTAGTGTGCTGGGCCTACATTCACCGCGTGATGGACGACGCGGGTTCGAATCCCCACGCTACCACCTCGGATTTTTCAGTCACCGCCGAGTGGCTTAAAACTACCCACATGCTGTCCTGAAGACCACCCATCAACCCGGACTCTAGAGGAAGCCGTCCAAGCGAATCAAGAACGAGTTCCGGGGGGCAGCATGAGCCAATACAAGATGGTGCCACTATAAACACTCGCCTGCGCCAGAACGGGCTGGGCCGACCATCAAGCCCCACCGGGAAGAAGCCTACCGGCGCAATAGGCTGCAAAAGTAAAAAAAAAAAAAAAACACCAGGCCGCCGCGCGTCGATGGACCTGATACCGCGGGCGGGCGATACAGGACCCATATTCTCAAACCTTTCGCCGCCCAATTACACGTATTTCACAAGGCTTTCGCAGGCGTTTCGGGTATTTTCAGGGGTAGTTTAATGGCCCTGGTGGTTGTTTAACTCTTCTTCTGTACCAATAATGTGAAAAAACCCGCATGAAAGCCCGATTAATCTCCATTTTGACCTTTGAAAATAGTTGATGTGCGAAGCAGAAGCGTCTGAGTATACCGCTCCGGATGACACGGGTGGGGCGGACACGGCCAGGCAAGCTAACGTCGCCCTCATCTCGTGTTTGCTCGCCAGTCTGTGCGATGTGCCTTTGAACTCCGTAAAGGAAAATAAGGACGTTAAACGAAAAGAGAAGGAAAGAAGAAAAAGTAAGAAAAAATAAGGATTCATTACAAAATGCCAAACACTATGAAACACTACATTTCTCTGAGCATCAAACTGTGGGACGCTCTTTTGCTAAATTCAGCTTCAGAGGTCATCCTAGTCCGCTGCCCCTATACAGGCTATGGAGCCGGTTCAGCGGATTAGATTCATACACGCTTCGCACCTGTCGGCGATGTCAGGCTCGCGCTCCCAGTGTGACTGTTTGGGCTTCCCGTTGACTCTGACACACACGGGATTCCTTTACATTGCAGGAATTGTCACGAGGGGGAAAGGAAGTCGTTTCAGAATGCACTGTCCTCCTCCCTTAAGGCTATGCTCTCTAAAAACGCTTAAGCAAGAACAATAACTTGTAACATATATATTTATGTTGAAACTTGGGGGCAGACAATGAAAGCGACGGACAATGAGGAAAGAAACATTGGTCGTTGTCCGTCTGTTTACCTGTCTGTTTTTTCTTACCAAAATACCTCAAAACCTGATGAATATATTTACCAGTTCCACATGGGTGGACATCCCAAACATTTACACAGCTCCCTCCACACACACATGACGGCCGTGCTGCGTGCGCCAAGTGCCGGGGGCGGTGACAGTGAAAACGTGTAAGAAAGTATTAAGGGTTATGAATATTTTCCAGTTATCACTCCTCCATTTTACGCACTCCTAGAAAAAAAACGTTAATCAGAAATAGAAAAAAAGAGTCTGGATAGAAACTGTAAAACTTAATCTGTTGTTTGCTCAGAACGTAAAGGAAAACTGAGCTGCTTCTCCGTCACAGATTTACGTAGAAAGTTAATTAGTACGTACCACGCACACAAACACACTCACACACACAATAAAACTTCCTTTCTGTGTGTGTGTGTGTGTGTGTGTGTGTGTGTGTGTGTGTGTGTGTGTGTGTGTGCTTTCCTCATCACATCTGATAATGAAGACGTTGCGGATTGTTTCGACACAGCCACTCAGCGCGGCCGGTCGGCTTAGAGAGAAAGGCGACGACTCTCTCCTCACTCTTCATAAATAAAAGCGGATCAGCAAAGTAGCTTCTCCCGCGACGCCACCGATGAACAACTCTGTGAGGGGGTCCTACCTGCCCGCCGCGCCTGTCTCGCCGCACGGCCTCCACAAACACCTGACTCGGGCGGCGCTGGGGATGCGGGTGGTGGTTGTATTAATGGTTGTTGTTGTTGTTGTTGTTGTTGTTGTTGTTGTTGTTGTTGGTACTAGTGCTGGTAATGGTATTGTTGTTGGTACTAATATTGGTAATGGTATTCCTGTTGATATTAATGGTGGTGTTGATGGTGGTAAGATTAATATTGTCATTGGTATTGGAATTTTACGGTTTATGGAGGTAGTGATGATAGTGATGGTGGAAGTATTTTGTGTGATAGTTGGTGGTGGTGGTCATGTTGCCGCTACTGCTTGTGGTGGGGGCGGGTGACAGGGCTGTTGCTAAACTATAAAGGAATAGATAAAATATTCTTAATTCTTTTGAATGGCAGCTATTCGCAAATAAATCTTGATAAGTAAGAAAAAATAACCTTGTTCAAGTTTTATTTCATGCACTATGCGTGGATAACATGCCTTGGGTTCTTTATACATTAGTTATTTCCCAGTGTGTCGCGTAGGTACTCTTTCCTTCCATATCTGTTCCCTTTATCCCGTGTCCGTCCATTGCGATTTCTTTATTTTAGTTGCCTTTCTGCCTACTACACCTCTGGATTGTTACTAATGAGACCAGAAGACATCCAATACCTACTTGCTCTATTATTATCATTATTACTACTATTATCATCATCATCGTATATAGTAGTAGTATTTCAACTAGTATTAGCCTATACCTCTCCATATTGTACTCAGTCTTTCACCGCTAAATACAAAGTTCTCATTTACTACTCAACGGCAGGTTTTATAGTTTTTCACCTTCTTTGAATTCCACATATAGTACTTTACACCCAATTACTTTTTTTTGCTTTGTACATTTGCGTCAAATTATTACTAACAGTGGACATCAGATTGTTGGATCATTATTACAGTAAATATGAGATATATGGATAATTTTTAGAGGTGTTCATCATCAAGTAAAGTGGTTCGTGGAAAGTTGATATCATAGGAATAAGGTCTGGAAACACGTAGTTGGAACTTGGAGTATGGGCGTTGTGCTGAGTTTTTCCGTGGCTATGGTCTAAGAGTCTACAGGAACTGTCAAAGGGAAATCAAGAATGAGCTCGGGAGGCAGCATGAGCCACGAATAGATGGCGTCACTATAAACACTTGCCTGCGCCGCGGTGGGCTCGAGCCGACTACCAGGCCCCCAGAGAAAGCCTACCGGCACCATAGGCCAAGATGTAAAAAAATATATAAATAAAGGTAGTAGCAGCAGCAGCAGTAGTAGTAGTAGTAGTAGTAGTAGTAGTAGTTTTCTTGTACTGTTTTCCAATATATTTAAAAAGGTGTAATGTACAATATGACCGTAACTGGTGAGTAAAGGAACGCGTACCGTAAAAAGGGTTGCCCTTAACGTCTAAATTTGCATTCCCTGGAAAGTCGGACGATGCGAGTAGACTTCATTAAAGTTTATAGATGGGTGACGGCCTTTGATGAGGGTCTGCTCGTAAAAGGGCATGCACTCTTAGCCATGGGTCGTTAGATCAATATATATTTGTTAAACATGCAGGCAGGAATTGTTTTGCTAATAGAATGGTAGTCGAATGGAAGAGGCTTGGCAGTCGTGCATGTGGTGAATTTCACTGTGATAGGCACACTATTATTAATAGGTAAGGTAAATTAATTAATAGGATAACAGTTTTATTGTAAAGGTTTTCATTGATAAGAAAAGAAATACAGCTGGAGCTCCTCCCCTGAAGGTGTAATAAGAGCGACGGTCACTGAAGGGTGTCTCGCTCCCCGGGAGTGTGGCTCACGATGTGGCTCGCGCCTGCGCCGGGGCTCACTGGTGAGTGTGTTACCAGGCTGCTTAGTGAAGCAAGACAATTTACACAACGACAGCACAGATGGCCGTGACGTCCAGGAAGGCATCAGTTTCTACAAACCAGTCATCACTGGTCATCATCTCGAAGGCTGCCCATGCATCATCAGCCTCTTCGGTGATGGCGGCCACCAATTCGGCGGATGGGCATGGATCATTAGCCTCCACGGACCAGTCATCACGGGTCGCCATGGCAAAGGCTTCCCATGAATCATCAGCCTCATCAGACCAGTCATCACTGTTTATGAATTCGAGGGCTTCCATGGATCATCATCCTCATCAGACCAGTCATTACTGGTTATCAATTCGAGGGCATCCCATGGATCCTCATCCTCATCAGACCAGTCATCACTGGTTATCAATTCGAGGGCTTCCCATGGATCCTCATCCTCATCAGACCAGTCATTACTGGTTATCAATTCGAGGGCATCCCATGAATCATCATCCTCATCAGACCAGTCATCATTGGTTATCAATTCGAGGGCATCCCATGGATCATCATTCTCATCAGACCAGTCATCACTGGTTATCAATTCGAGGGCATCCCATGGATCATCATTCTCATCAGACCAGTCATTACTGGTTATCAATGCGAGGGCATCCCATGGATCATCATCCTCATCAGACCAGTCATCACTGGTTATCAATTCGAGGGCTTCCCATGGATCTTCATCTTCATCAGACCAGTCATCACTGATTATTAATACGAGCAATAGGGAAGGATTGGAGGGGAATAGGAAACGAGTCCCGAGAAGCTACATATATAAAGTCTTCGATAAAATTAGCGTCCCAAAGTAACATGAGGCAACGAAGAGCAATATGGAAAAATAAAGAGATGAAGAAGAGGGTTAGGAAGGGATATGAACAATGGCGAAGAGAGGGGTAGGTAGATAACAGAAAAAAAAAAAACTTGTGAGGGGGGTAGAGGGTAGGCAGGCAGGTATGGAGATGAGGGATGATACCGAGAAACCTGGAAGAATGGGGAAGCGGGGAAGAGGGTCAGGAAAGGCATGGAATGGAGCAGAGAAGGGTAGGGTAAAGGTGAAGAGGGTTGAGAGGAGATAGATATGGAGACGAGGTTTGAAAAGGGATATGGAGTGGGAAAGATTGACGTATCGATGAAACAAAAAAGGAGAGTTGAGATGGCATAAAGAGGGTTGAGAAGGTATGTAAAATGAAAGGGAACGAAGAGGGTTGAGAGGAGATGGATATGGAGACGAGGTTTGAGAAGGGATATTAAGTAGGAAAGATTGACGTATCGATGAAACAAAAAGGAGAGTTGAGATGGCATATAGAGAGGGTTGAGAAGATATATAAAAGGAAAGTAAACGAAGGTGGAATGGCAATAGGGGATGATTAATACTGAAAGGAGATGTGGAATACGAAAAATAGAGGGTAAGAAAAGGAAAAGAAAGTTAACTTGTGATACGAACAGAAGAAGAGAAGAGAGGAGAGAATTAAACCATGTATTTGAAAGACCTGTCGACCTAACCTAATTTAACCTAACCTAACCTAACCTACAAAATGGATATGAGGGGTGTATTGACAGAGGCTTTACGCGTGTCATGATGTATAATGGTTAATACGCCTCTCTCACTCCACGCCTCATGTACACAAGTGGGTTAAGAAGTACGGGAAAGGGAAGACACGGGGACAGAAAAAAAGAATATTAACATAGATCTACATAGATATTCAGACCACACAGACCCCATGGACGAGACTACGTAGGTGGGTTGATAATAGCCAGATAGGTGTGGGGAAGATTGATGACGCTGAGGGGCTGAGGACGTGGAATAGTGAAAGAAATATTAAGGCAGAGTGAGTAGATTGAGATGGAAGGGAGGGCGTGCGTGAAAAGATAAGACGGAAAGATAAAAGTAAGTAGAGATTGAGAAAAGGATGTCAGGAGGAGAAAAAGAAGCACTGGGAAAATTTGAGCTGAGACTGAAGAGAAGAGAAAAGAGGAATAAAAAGCCTGGCAAAGGAGAAGATGAAAGAAACGGATGCAAAGAGATGGCTATTCGAAGAGAGAGAAACCGATCAACCAACCAATCAACCAACCAACCAACCAACCAGTCAACCAATCTAACAAAACATAAACGTGGAAATGGAAAACGAAAGGATTGAAGCGGAGCAACAAAACTACTGCGTGTGTGTCTAAAGAAAAGAAGTAGAGGATGGATGGGTGGATAGATGGATGGATGGATCAGCAGTGGATTGTGATGTAAGAACGCTGATGGGTGTATTCAGGCAGATAGGCAGAAGGCGTTTAGTGAGTCAGTGGGTGAGTGAGGGAGTGGAAGATTGGGAGGGAGGAGGGGAGGAATTCATTGAGAGAGAGAGAGAGAGAGAGAATTTTATGAGAGAATTTTATACACACACACACACACACACACACACACACACACACACACACACACACACACTGACAAATCCTGGTAAATATAAAAACATAGTAAAATAGTAAATAACGTTTTGACACCGAAGCAATACAATTCAAAAGTGGTCGAGGTGAAAGGAGAGGAGCGGAGAAAGGGAGGGGACGGCGAGGCATTGGCGGGGCAGGAGGAGGGGGAGAGGAAAGGGCAGAGAGGGAGGGGGGGAAGAAGAAGGCAGTGAGTGAGTCGGTCGGCGGGGCATTGTATGGAAAGCAAACTTGATTCCCAAACGTAGATAAAAATGTGAGAAAAGGTGGGCTGGATTCCATCACACACACACACACACACACACACACACACACACACACACACACACACACGTAATTTATTGGCATAATACTACGCGAATGAAGGAACGACACCGGCATTCTTTTTTGTCGCTATCCTTTTCCTAATGGGGTGCTCTCCTGGTCGTCGGCGTCTTTGCGGTGACACTAATGGTTAACTTAGAAGAGCAGTAGTACATATGGAGTCCGCAAGAAGCTAGTCGGCCTACACAGATCAGCTCCTGTAAACCTAATATCACCTATCACTACATAGTAAATTTTCTATGTATTTATGTCACATTTTGAAGGTATGTCTTGTATATATTTTTTTTTTTTTACAGCAGAGGAGTCAGTTCAAGGGCATAAAAAAGGTAACAAATGTAAAAAAAAAAAAAGCCCGCTACTCACTGCTCCTAAAAAGAGTTAGAGGAGTGGCCGAAAGATAGGTCAATTTCGGGAGGAGAGGTGTCCTGATACCATCCTCTTGAAAGAGTTCAAGTCGTAGGCAGGAGGAAATACAGATGAAAGAGTGAAGATGCTTGTTAACTCTTGCGTAAGGGATTTGGACAGTAAAGGGATGAGCTTGAGTAGAAAGTCGTATTGCCACTCATCACATGACTGCTAAGAATGTTCCACTCATCCACCACCATTGATATCCCATTTTGTTACTTATGTCGTTGAATCTAAACTTTTCTGATCCAAATCCATTACTACGTGTCCTACCCTGCTGTCATATACTACCAGAAACTTTTATTCACCTCCCTTTTTAAATCCCTTCATTCATTTATCAATTTCAATCAGGTCTCATCGCATCCTTCCCATTTATAGAGAAAGCAATTTTAAACGTTTACTCTCCTTATATGGCAAGGTTCTCTTCCCGTGGAGAATTTTCGCCATCCTCATCTGCACATTTTCTAACGTGCTAAGCTTATTACCTTTGTTAGCCTTTCTTACACGACTTTATATTACGTTCTAAGTGGACCACAGGAGCAAGGAAAGAAGGAAAATGCACATAAAGGGTTAGGTGAGCAGGTAAAGAGTCCTGAACAGTTGATTTTATAATTCCGAGAAATTAGAGAAAATCAGCTCGGAAAGGCTGTTAGTTATACACATACATATTCAATCCTAGAGAAACTGAGATTGATCAAACTCTCAACAGGAAAGATTAAAATGGAGTTAGTGGAAGTAAATCCTTGATGGAGCCTCTCCGGGAAGAAGTCTGTTGAAGTCTGCTGTTTGAGGTGTCACGTGATCCTGCTGCTGCCGCCATTTTTATGTTAGCATTATTGCACTATATTACCGTTCGGGCACTATTTCATGTCAAGGCATTTTACTTAGCAGGTGTTCACACACACACACACACACACACACACACACACACACACACACACACACACACACACACACACACACACACACACACACACACACACACACACACACACCGCTCCGATAGCTCAGTCGGCAAAGCGCTGCGCTGCCAGGCTTCGCGGCGCTGCAGGCAGCGGTTTGAGTTCCTCTCAGGCCGGTGTGGTGTCGTCAGACATCCTTTGTCGTGAGACATCCCATCCTGAACCTCGCATCGCGGAACCCAATCCTTACTATGACAGAGTAACTAAGTGAAGCATCTAAGTGCAAAAAAGTACCAAGGAGGACCTAAAAAGCGATGCAGAGCGAAACAGGCCACAAGAAGAAGAGTGAGTGTTGATATCCTAGTTTTATATATATATATATATATATATATATATATATATATGTATATATATATATATATATATATATATATATATATATATATATATATATATATATATATATATATATATATATTTTTTTTTACATTGCGGCCTATTGCGCCGGTAGGCTTCTTCTCGGTGGATCCTGATGGTCGGTCCAAGGCTTCTTTCCGGTGGGTCCTGATGATCGGCCCAGCCCGTTCTGGCGCAGGCGAGTGTTTATAGTGGCTCCATCTTGCATTGGCCATGTCATTATTTGCTTTTACAATAATATAAATAAACTTGAGTGGGACAGATCTCGACAAGCAGTCGATAAAAGACACGGTACCATGTCGAAATTCATGTATGTATTCAGGATGGGATGTCTCACGATACGGGATGGTCTGACGACACCACGCCAGGTTTTTCCATCTGAGTAGGAGCGTTATATGTCCCCCCTTGAGCAAGGGGGATGGAGTGTGTGGTGTGTGAGGTCTTGGCAGTACCCAGAGATCGACTCAATACTCAATCGTGTGGAACCTCACTATTTTCACTTCTCCAGTCAGATTTCTTATCGTTCATTTGCTCCTATAACTGAGACACGCCCTATGCCAGTTTTAACACTTTCACCTTGTTCAACTCATTCCGGGAGCTTATAAATGTAAAGAAAAAAGATAAAGACGGACAGAAAATAATAGAAAAAAAGAGGTTATGTTTTCTGTTGTATCTTATGTATTTCTTTTTGCGCTTGATGAAGACACGTAAGGGAAATAGGGGGAAGGGGTCAAGGATGAATAGGAAAGAAGTATTAGAAAGAGGAGTTAGAGGAAGTGAAGAAGGAGAAGGAAAATGAGAATGATGACGAGAAGGAAACATGGAAACATGGATGAGCAGTTAGCAAAAAGCTTGTTGGCTCATGACGAGGCTGTCTGTTGTGATCATTTAATCCGTTCATCATCCACTTGAGTGACCTGCGGGAAAGGTTTAAGCACTTTGGTAGTTACGCAGCGTTACGTTTAGTTCAACTCTGACGCAGCAAAGTCATGAAGAGGAAGAAGAGGAGGAGAATATGTAGTAGCAGCAGCAGTAGAAGCAGTAGTAGTAGTAGTAATAGTAGTAGTAGTAGTAGTAGTAGTAGTAGTAGTAGGAGGAGGAGGAGGAGGAGGAGGAGGAGGAGAAGGAGGAGGAGACCAAGCAGAAGAAAAATAGAAGAAATACGAGTGAGAGTAGTGAGTTAAAAGAGAAGAGGAGGAAGAGGAGGAGGAGGAGGAGGAGAAGAAGGGGGAGGAAAAGGAGGAGAACAAGCAGAAGAAAAATAGAAGAAATACGAGTGGGAGTAGTGAGTTAAAAGAGAGGAGGAGTAAGAGGAGGAGGAGGAGGAGGAGGAAGAAAGTGCGGAGGTCATTCAGGGAGGCTCAAGAGGGCATCAGCGGCTGAGTCTTAGTGATCAGCGCCAATCATCGCCTTGAGCCCCGCCGCCTCCCCCGCCGCCTCCGCCGCCACGGACCAAGGAAAGAGAGAGAGAGAGAGAGAGAGAGAAAATTGGAGAAGATGAAAAATGAAGATAAAGATGAGAGGTAGTGAGATGAGATGGGGTGATATGAGATGAGTTGATGAAAAGTGAATTGAAGAAAAAAAGAAAAAAAAAGGTGTTACCCTTAACACCGGTAGACTTTCTTGAGGGGCCTTAAGGACGACTCCAGCCCGTTGTGATACAGGC
>NW_026110898.1:5000-59442 GCF_024679095.1 Eriocheir sinensis | reverse complement strand
TACACTGTGTCGCTGTGCTGTGGAGATAGGAAGTATAAGGGAAATACTGCAGTAGCCTATGTACAAGATATTTTTTGCCAACAAGAAACTATTGGAGATGGCTGGCAGAGGACAAAAATACAACAAATAAACCTCCACGGCATCAAGGGGAGGGCACAACTAGGTTTTATTTGTGCAGTAAGATCTCTTTGTTTTTTGTCAGTTTCATTAGAAGTGAAAGTTTTTATTTACATTCATATATATATATATATATATATATATATATATATATATATATATATATATATATATATATATATATATATATATATATATATATATATATATATATATTATCATAATCATCGATATGCAGTGTCCTCCTTTTGGAAATTTGGAACTCTCTCTCTCTCTCTCTCTCTCTCTCTCTCTCTCTCTACATCTATTTATATATATATATATATATATATATATATATATATATATATATATATATATATATATATATATATATATATATATATATATATATATATACACACCTATATCCATTTATATATTTCTATCCCGCCATCTATCTATCTATCAAACTGTGTGTGTGTGTGTGTGTGTGTGTGTGTGTGTGTGTGTGTGTGTGTTCCTCATAGTGTAATTACAAGGCGAAATAGAAGCAAAACAAATTAAACTACTGTACAATGATTAACAAAAACATAATCAATATATCAAAGTTAAAACACGAAAAATATTCACATGAACTTTTTACTAATATATGAAAATTGAAGTATGCCAAAATATGCGTTTCTTTTAAAAGAGAATCGGAAGTAAGAAAAAAAAACTTTGTTTTTGTTGTTTGTTTTTAAGATACAAATACTTTTAAAAATATGAGAACGGAAAATATCAAAATTTATTATTACTAAACTTCTGACGAAAAATGGACGGAAAGGAGATGGAAGAAATTATAAGAAATACATTCTCAAAGTTAATTCTATTTCAGCTTCCACTAGCAAAAGATGAAAGAATAAAAGTGAAGGCAATAAATATCGCGCTTCATTGAGGCAAAAAAAGTTATCGGCGTGAAGGACGCCAGAATCTTAACAATACAAAGAAGATTTGAATGTTTTCTTGGCACCGGGTGAGGAGCGAGGCCAGTGAAGACGAAGATGATGATGTCGAGAAAGACAAAGACGAAGAAGATAAGGATGAAGACAACGAAGGCAGAAACGACGATGGCGAATAAGACTAAGACGAAAAGACGAAGACGAAGAAACCGAAGAAGGCGAAGAAGACAAAGAAGACGAATCGATGACGAACTAAACAAAGAAGACAAGAAAGACGAAGAAAACGAAGACGACGACGACAACGACGAAGAAGAAGAAGAAGAAGAAGATTAAAGGGAGAAAACATGATGTGGGGAGGAAAGGGGTATGAGAAGGGGAATTATGAAGAGGGGAGAAATATGAGGCTGAAGAGGATTATGTAAAAGCAGGGGGACGTATGTTTCAAAAAGTGAGAAAAAGGAATGAGGGGAAAGGGGCTATCAGGGAAGTGAGGAGGTGGGGGATCTATAATGTTGGAGAGGAGGAGGAATACATAGGATACATAGGAAGAACAAACACCAGAAGACCTGTCGGGCTATAGCGAGGGTGTCCGGTTACTACCGCTACTACTAGTAATCTACGTGTGGTAGGTCAGGATAGAATAGATGAAGGCTCCTCCCCACCCACCTCTCCTGCCGGCAACGTGCCGGCAGGAAATAGTTAAAAGAGAACACCATGTGCCTTAAAGGAAGAAAGGGACATGGAAATTTTACGGTAAAGAGAGAAATAAGAGGAATTTACTACCCTTAACTTATGCTACTGTTGACGTAAGCTGTGGGGGAAAATAACATGTCCTCAGGTTGAAGTTGCGCTGCAATCCGCCCGAAACATACGAAAAAGGGTCAGTAAACAGTGTACGAAAAAGAGTCAGTAAACAGTGTATGTAGTTGATGGAGGAGGAGGAGGAGGAGGAGGATGGAGTGAGAGTATGCGAGTCCGAAAATATAATTGTGAACCAAAGAAAAGACAAGAGTATTGAAGGGGCAAGAGGCGACGTGCTGGTGCATAACGCGGCTCCTTGCCTCAGTGGTGTACTTTCGCTCTTCTGAACACTGATGCGAGTGTAACAGTGCACTTATACAGTGAGGAAGCCACTAAGGCTCAGTCCTGCTTATTCTTCTTTATACTGCTGTATTTTTACCACAATTAAGATAAGAATCAAAACATAAGAAGTGTTAACTGCCAGGATGCAGAAAAAAAAAAGTTACTGAAATTGTTTTTGACACAGGTTAAGCCTCATCGCGATTATGTTAATCTTAGGTGTCCCAAATATATAAAGTAAATGGATTCCCTCGAATCAACGCAGAGAAGAATGACTGGTATGATTCATAGACTAAGAAACTTACCGTACAGCGAATGACTCAAGAAGTTTGGAAAGAGGTAAAGTGCGAGTACATTTTATTGAGGTTTTAAAACTATTAAAAGGATTAATAAGGGTGATTCTTTTAAAGTAAGAAGTTAGAAAACGCATCAGTATTTATCAATTATGAAATAACGTGAGGAATTATATAGATAAGAAATACAATGGGTAACATCTGATTCATGAAGAGGGTAGGTGTTGAGTGAAATATACTAAACAAATATGTAGTTGGTGCAAAAGGAAAGAAAAAGTCTTAAACGGAAATTAAACAGATATATGGTTGGGAAGGAAGGTTAATAAACAACCTACACTCAGAAGCTACCATGAGTAGTATTCATCTGGCCCCTTGCAGTCTACTTATATCCTTGCTGTCTACTATCCATACCAGACCCTATGACATGCCGTTTTTCGCAAATATCTTTCAAACGAGGACTCGGATCAGCATGGGGCTTTGGCACAGATTGCTTCACACACTCCGCTAATTTTTGACGCTATTGTGCATTGCCAGATGCGGTTAATTATGGCGTTTACTCTTGACTTTGATGTCAAAACCTGCGTGAGCCACTTACACATTCGAACAGGTGAGGCGTGACGTATTTGTGACGTGTATCCACCACCTACCTCCTCCCCTGGCTTCCCCTACTCCCATCCCTCCCTTTCCCTCCCTCCTACCCTCCTCCTTCTTCCCCGCACCCTCTCCTCCCGCCCTCTTTATCTGCCATTATTCCAAGTCATACGTATGCATGTATTCATATCTCGTGTACATCGCAAGTGAGAGAGAGAGAGAGAGAGAGAGAGAGAGAGAGAGAGAGAGAGGGGGGGAAGGTATGAGGGAGAAGGGTGGGGAGAGAGTGCGGGGAGAAGGAGGGGGGTAGGAGGGAGGGAAAGGGAGGGGTGGGAGTAGGGGAAGCCAGGGGTGGAGGTAGGTGGTGGACACACGTCACAAATACGTCACGCCTCACCTGTTCGAATGTGTAAGTGGCTCACGCAGGTTTTGCCATCACAGTCAAGAGTAAACGCCATAATTAACCACATCTGGCAATGCACAATAGCGTCAAAAATTAGCGGAGTGTGTGAAGCAATCTGTACCAATGCCCCATGCGGATCCGAGTCCTCGTTTGAAAGATATTTGCGAAAAACGGTATGCCATAGGGTCTGATATGGATAGTAGCTATCTGTCTGGCTGGGTGCCTTGCAGACTGGATGATGACGATGATGATGCAGAGGGAAGGACCGGAATAAAAATAGAGAAAGAGGGAAGACAAGGCGAAAGACGGGGGAAAGGAAGATAAATAAAAGAAATGCATTATGGCAGGGGGCATAGAGGTCTGCACTGTAAGCATAGAGAGGGCAAGGGAAAAGGGTGGAGGTGAAGGGGGTGATTTCACGAGGGATGTTGAGAGGATAAGGACCGGAAAGGAAAATGCAAGGACCAGGGTCACTAAAGAACAACAGGTAACAAACTTATAACAATTAGGAGATAATACTCGGCCACCTTCTGCCACTCACTTGCACCACCACAACCGCTATCACCTCTGCGACCTACCATCACCATCACAACGATCACCCTTGCCACCTACCAGCACCAACACCTCCACCACCACATTCACCACCACCATTTGCTGTCTAGAACTGACCGGGTCAAGACATGGGACAAGGCTTTCTTCACAGCAGCCACAGCGCTCTTTAAGCAGCTACGGGTCAGCTTGTTGACCCTCTCCCTCCCCTTCCCATTCCCATCTCTTCAAGGAACACATCACTATAAAGAACATTTGGTGAAATCATATAGACAGACAGTGGGAATGTAGTGTGTTGGTGGTGCCGCGAAGGGTAGGGAAGGCTGTGTGTCACCGACGTCCGTCATCTACCCAGTCCCTGCCGACACGCCCAGTCCCAAAGTAAACCCTGTTGCTGGGGTAGGTCATTTCAGGTGACAGTGCAGTGTTGGAGTCTCGTCACTCAGGTTGAGCATGATGCACGCCACCCTCATCAAGGCTGTTTACTTATTCCCACACGAAACAACTAAGCATTGCAGCCGGGAAGCAACCGTCCCATTGGTCTCGCCGGCACAAGACTTAGCATCTCATTACTAAGCCGGTAACCTGAGTGACATTCCAAGATACTGCCCACCTGCATCCCACCATCATGTGTCACCTGACCCAGCGTCTGACCTGAAGATTAATACCTTGAAGAGGCTGCCTTTCCTCCCCCGCCTCCCGGCAGCCGGCAACACCACCCCTGCACTTCATCCCCACTACCATTCTCAACAGTAGGGATGGGCAAGTACCGTTAATTTGAGTACCGGTAGTACCGGTACCGAAAACTCAAGTACCGTTAGTACCGGTACCAGTACCCAAAGGAGTTTTTTTTTTCTTAATGACTTCTGATGAAATTCCCAAACAAATTTCCTGTAAGGAAAACCCTCTCTCTTCCTTCAACTTAATATCAACTAGAGTAGAAATGCAACGTTTAGGAGCCTTCTGATTAATGTAAAATCACTTAGGTTTAAGGACAGACCACCTAGTCTGTACCATGGGGTCTGTGTAGTCTAATTTTCTATGTAAATCTATGTAAATCTCTCTCTCTCTCTCTCTCTCTCTCTCTCTCTCTCTCTCTCTCTCTCTCTCTCTCTCTCTCTGAATGAAGTGAATATATATATTTTATATAAAAAAAATAGCATGTATAGTTATTATGGATGTACTCGATCATAGTCTAATAACAATAAAAATATTTATTAGCAACCTAAAAAAGAAAAAGAATCGGACATGAAGAATTATCCAGTAACTCCAATAAATAAATCAAATAATGGAAACGGGAGCTGTGATGGAAACGGAAAGCAGGACAAAATGGTGGGAACTTGGGGAGACGGTCAGCGGGCAGTGACTCAGCGTTCACACAGGGCCCATACCGCATGGAGGCAGGCGAGCACCGAGTGATCATTAACTTCCCGGAACCCAAGTGATCATGATGCAGTACCAGTACCGATAGCAGTTATCGATACCAGGTACCGGTACCTGGTATCGATAACTGCTATCGGTACTACCGCAACATCATCGATATGATGCTTCGCGGTACCAGTACCGATAGCAGTTATCGGTACCAGGTACCGGTACCGGGTACCGATAAATGCTATCGGTACTGGTACCGCGAAGCATCATGATCACTTGGGTTCAGGGAAGCTTAATGATCACTCGACTGTACTGGTATCGATAAATGCTATCGGTACTAGTACCGCGAAGCATCATGATCACTTGGGTTCCGGGAATGATCACTCGGCACTGCGCATTGCCGTTAGGATCTTAGTGACGCTCGGTGCTCGCCCGCCTCCATGTGGTTTGAGCCCTGTGTGTAGACGCTGAGTCACTGCCCATGACCGTCTCCCAAGTTCCCACCATTTTGTCCTGCTTTCCGTTTCCATCACAGCTCCCGTTTCCATTATTTTATTTATTTATTGGAGTTACTGGATAATTTTCATGTCCGATTCTTTTTTCTTTAGGTTGCTAATAAATATTGTTATTGTTATTAGACTATCATCGAGTACCCACTAAGTGGTGATCTCTCTCTCTCTCTCTCTCTCTCTCTCTCTCTCTCTCTCTCTCTCTCTCTCTCTCTCTCTCTCTCTCTCTCTCTCTCTCTCTCTCTCTCTCTCGCCTGCTACACCTCCAATATTTAATCATCTTATATAATTCATCATGCAATTCTTTATAGCCAGAAACTCTCGCCAAGGATTCAAACATTTTTCGTTAATGCTTTATTGGATAAATATGATCTCTCTCTCTCTCTCTCTCTCTCTCTCTCTCTCTAAAAGTTAACGAGTCATACGAATTTAACAGTGGCAAGTAAAAAGAAAACGAAGTCTTGGGTTAAAAGTTAGTGAGTCCCACGAGTCTTTAGAAAACGCTAATATATATTGTTATTGTTATTAGACTATGATCGAGTACCCACTACCCATATCACCGAGATATCCACTTACTAAGTGGTGATCTCTCTCTCTCTCTCTCTCTCTCTGAAAGAAGTGAATATTTATTTTTTCGATAAAAAAATAGCATGTATAGTTATTATGGATGTACTCGATCATAGTCTAATAACAATAACAATATTTATTAGCAACTTAAAAAAAAAATCGGACATGAAGAATTATCAATAAATCCAATATATAAATCCGAGCAACTGGTACCGGTACCGAGCAATCTGGTACCGGTACCGAGCAATCTGGTACCGGTACCGTACCGTTAAGCTGGTACCGTTAGTACCGGTACTGGTACCGGTACCTGCCCACCCCTACTCAACAGTCTAGCCACACCTACGGTCGGGAGCAGACGTGTGGCTGTGTGTTCCCAGCAGCAGTTCATCGTTGCCGACCCGGCACTTCATATAGCTCTTCAGGCTTATATTTAAATTAATAAAGTTATGTGTCCCTACTTCCCCAGTTGTCAGTTTTGCAAGTCATTTCCTTCTCCCTTTAGGGACCAGCAGGTACTTGTCCCTAGTCCAACTATCGGGCCGCCCTCTCTTGTCAGCCTACGGAGATTGTCGCGCAGGGAACCTGCGGGTGAGCACACCATCCGACCTCCCTAGAGCAGATTAGAGGTTAGCCCGATAACCTAGGAAACCCTCCAATTATTCCTCCCCTTTGGGTCCCACTTCTCCCCTAAAGGGGAGGAGTGTACCCTACGGCCGCGCGCCACCCCTCTCTTTCACCTAGTAGGGGGGGAGGAGCACCGGACCGACCTCCCCCACCTGAACGGCCACCACCACCTGAACGACTGCCCCCGCCTGAACGACCACTGCCTCCCTACACGCTCGTTGACTCACTCCATGCCAAATTCCTAATAATTCACTCAGACGACACCAAACCCTCAACTCTGAATGAATTTATGATCAAAAAAGTTATTGACGGCCAGGCAGGCATGGTCAGTAACGTAAATAATATTGCCAGTGGAGACCTGCTCGTAGAAACATTCCTCCCCTCACAAGTACGTGACTTGATGAAGCTTCGGATGTTTCACTGCTACAAGGTTGTTGTCTCGATTCCGGTGAATATGAATTCGTGTAAAGGTGTTGACACCCAACCCGATTTCATTGACATGGAATTGGATGACATTCTTGAGCAGATGAAGGATCAAGGCGTAATTGAATCCCGCCACGTAACTCGCCTTGTCAGCAACATAAGGAGTAAGACCGCCACCGTAGTTTTCACCTTTGCCGGCTCTGCTCTCCCTCAGAAAGTAGAAGTTGGCTACGAGAAGAAAGAATGTAGACCGTGAATCCCCAACCCCCTTCGTTGTTTCAAATGTCAGTTGTATGGACACCATGGAGGCGCTTGTCGTTTTCCGAAGCTTTTCTGTGCCCGATTCGCTGGAGAGGGTCATAAGGTCGAGGAATGCGTGTCCCTGACTGAAAAGTGCCGTAACTGTGAGGGTGCTCAATCTACCACCTCGCGGGACTGCCTCGCTAAGAAGGTGGAGAAAGAGGTCTGCACAGTTAAAGCTACTGATGGCATTTCTTACTTCAATGCAAGGAAGAAGATGAAGACTGTGCATGACACACCAGCACCGAATGTTTCCTTCGCATCGGCGGTAAATGCCAAGCCAGAGATGCATTCTGTGTCTGTCCAGACTGACCCGACTCCACCATCTCCACCGCCCTCTACCCCCACACCTGCTTCTCTCACAGCTGACACTGTTGCCATCACCAACAACAACCCAACACGCAACACTTGCTCTGTTTCTACTACCACTGCTACAGATGCCTCTACTACTACTACTACTACTACTGCCACTACTACTTCTCCTACTTGTACTGACAATACTTCAAACTGCACCAATGCTGTCACCAGTCGTCCTGCCAAGCCGAAGGACGACAAGCGTGGTTGCATTAATCTCGCCACCCTCCAGAAATCTCCTCGTGCTGCTATCAACCCTGAGCCCGCGGGGTAGCGGCGTGGGAGAGACACTGCCTCCTCCCGAAACAGGTCTACCTCACGCTCTCTCTCTTCGAGCTCCAGGGAGCTCGCAATTAATGAGCCAATGGAGGTCTCCACTGGTAATGACCAGAAGAGGTCCTCTGGCAGCCGCTCGCCCGGCGATGGGAAGCGGCGACGTAAAACCCTAAGAACACCGGCCAACGCTCCTCTTAAACCATGGCTTTCCAGTGGAGTTGTGAAGTTTTGCGGAATAAAGGTCTACAGACTTGGAATCAACCTGATCCAGCTCTTAAACACTACCACTCGTATAGAAGACATAGGTCACGGCGTAAACAGAAGTTGAACTCTACTCTGGAAGCTGTCGCGGTAAATTCAATGGCTATCTGGCTATTTGTTCCCTGTACTGTCCACCTCATGGCCGCATTGATGATGGTGCCTCACTTTGAATTACCCGTAATAAAATTAATTTTGGGCGATTTTAACGCACATCATCATCAATGGGGAAGTCTGATGGTCCACAAACCTCTGCCTTCTAAACGACCGTGTAGATGATGCCATCGACATGTCTATAGCCTCCCAGGGCATACACGCTGACTGTACCGAGGTACTTTCGACGACTCCTTGAGGAAGTGACCACCTACCGTCTGCATTTCTTATTCACGCGACATTGTCACACCACCTCCGCCACTAAACATCTTTATAAAAGCAGACTGGAGTCGGGGTCGTTGATATTGATATATCCAGGGATGACATAGATACTAAGGTCGATGGCGTGCAACACTCCATCTTACACGCCGCACGGGCTACTATTCCAACAACTTCAACAATTCGCACAAAGCGTGCAGTCCATGGTGGACACCAGATTGCCGACAAGCACTCCGAGAACGCAATAGGCAATACAGGATCTTTAGTAAACAGCCCACTAATTTCAACTTCATTGCATACAAAGAGGCACGGGCCAAAGCAAGGAGACAAATTAGAACGTACAAACACAACTCCTGGCTTAACCACGTATCCACAGTGAATCCTTCACCCCCCTCAGCCAGGTCTGGTCATAGTACGCTACCTCGACAACAAAAAACAACCCCATCACCACCCTCTTCATAAACAATAGAACAATCGACGATCCTGTAGATATAGCTAACACCATGGCCAGGAGTTTTTCCAACTTTAGCAGCCGGCCAACTATAACCCTTCCTACACCACAAGCACGGCCGAGCAAAATAACATAGACTTTGCCACGGAAGACGTAAACTCTGACTACAACACCGAGTTTACGATGAATGAACTTCTCCTTGGGCTAAAGACCTGTAAAGGCACCAGTCCTGGACCTTCACGGTCACACCTGGTATGATTCAGGATCTTGGCCAGGACAACCTGACCAAGCTGTTAGCATTGTACAATGAGCTCTGGACGTCTCGAACGTTTCCAAACTCAGCACTTTGCGCACGTCATACCGATACCGAAAGAGTTCTGGCCGCCTTACGGATCCCAGTTCGTTTCGTCCTATTGCTTTAACGGAGTGCTTATATAGGTCATGGAACAAATGGTAAATAAAGCTACTTTTTCTTGAGTCAAAAAAATTGTTAAATGATCAACAGTGTGGCTTTCGAAAGTATCGAAGCACAATGGATCATTTAATGAATTTAGACAATGTATTTTCAGAGGCATTGCCAAGAAAGAATTCACGATAGGGGTGTTCTCGACATCCACAAAGCCTTTGACATGACATGGCGACACGGAATTCTCATGAAGCTGCATGCTTACGGTTTAGAGGAAACTTGCCTATTTTGTTTGTAACTTTCTGAAGGACAGAACATTCTCTGTCAGGATGCCTAACAACATAATCTCGGACGTATTCGTCCAGGAAAACAGGGTGCCCAGGGCAGTGTTCTTAGTCAACTTTATTTTGTATTATGATGAATAATATTCTGTCGACAACTCCGTCCCCCGAAACCTTAAATACTCACTGTACGCCGACGACTGTGCGATATGGCACTCCTCGCGATACGCACAGTTCTCAGCTGGGCGGACTCTGAGTTGCACCTGACTTCGTCAGTACTGGGCCTCGCGGTGGGGTTTTAAGTTTTCAGTTCATAAATATCGGTGTTGTTTTACTTTTACGTAACGTACCTGATTTGCGCTCAACTTTAAATAACCAGCCGATACAGTTCAAGAATTCAGTTAAATTCCTGGGTCTGCACTTTGATAGCAGACTCAATTGGAAAATTCACGAAAATAACGCTTGTTCGTTATGGTAAGAAAATAAATATCCTCAAATATTTATGCGGCACCTCTTGGGGAGCAGACAGAAAATCTTTATTAATGGTGTACAAATCCTGATTCGAACTCACATAGACTATGGCACGCAAGTGTATGGTTCGGCATCCGACGCCACGCTGAGTCAGTTGGATGTGTTTCAGAATGAATGTTTGCGTAAGTGCCTTGGAGCCCTAAGATGTACAGGCACAGCCCGGCTTGAGGTGGAGGCAAATGTCCCCCCTCCGTATCCGTCGAGCGCGGTGCTCTCATGCAGAATAAAACTCTCAGAGAAAACCAGCATTGGCAACGTGGCCTGCGCCCCATTGGTGCAATATGAGCACAGGCTCAGAGCACCGCGCAGGCCCTTGCCGTGCGCCTCCACTCGCTGTGCCAGGAGCTAGGTGTGGATTTGGTGACTGCACGACAAACTGGTGACGTTAAATATAGCGCCATGGAAACACCGAACATACACATAAAATGTGACATGCTACCACGACCTAAACCCATGACGCCGGAGGCGGAGGTCCACCAGCACTTCCGTGCCCTGCTCGCTAGTCACCAGAACTCCCCACCACGTGTACTGACGGCTCCAAGACGGATGAGTGTGTGGGTGCAAGTGTATGGTCAGTGAATGTGCCTTCAGGTATCGGCTGCCGACCCATAGATCTGTCTTCTCCTCAGAACTTTTCGCTATTGATGAAGCCATAGATTGTGCTACAAATTCTCACCATAACTCCGTCATTATATTTTCCAACTCAATGTCAACCCTTCAGGCCATTGAGTCCTTGCGAACGAACACAAATGAAATAAAGGTCGTATCATTAATAAACTCCACTGATGTCCCAAATCCATCTCGCTGATCTGGGTGCATGGTCACCGACGCCTTAGCTAAACGGCTGTCGAACTCGAGTGGACCTGGGAAGTCCCTCGTGATCTTTAGTTGTCTCTCTATCAATACATCTTCTGTGGCAAAGTCAGTGGACCGACCTGGCTCTAAAGACCGTTAAACCAATGCCAGTCAAGTGGAGCACCGCAACCTGCTCCACTCGCCGCGATGAAATAGTCCTGAGCCGGGTGCGCTTGAACTGCACCCGGCTCACACACCTGACCCCCTTTATCAATAGAACATTTCCACCGATCTGTCAGGCGTGTGATGGTATACTGGCTATCAGTCACCTCATCTTGCACTACAGTGGATTTACCCGTGAACGCAGTCCACTGGTAAACTACTGCAGAGCGAGGGACATTCCCTTCACCTTGGACGCAGTTCTTTGTGACGGGAATCCCGAGGTGACCGATCTGTTAATGCTTTTCTTAAGATACCCGCTTGATCGACGAGATGTAACGACATTACTTTTTTTTTTGGTTCTACTTTATCACTATATAATATTTTATGAAATATATACATAACATTATGGTAATGCTACATATATCTTATGTAAACAATGTACTATTAATGTTGTGGTCCACGTGATAACCTACAGGTGATACATATAAAATTGATATATATGTTATCTCATTTTTGTATGCGATGTTGGTCTATTGCTGGGCCACACGTGTGTGTGTGTGTGTGTGTGGTATTCCTGTGTCCCCCACCCCTACTTAGCTAGCCTCAGATGGGTCCCCTTAAATGTATTTGTTCTATTTTATTTTTCCTATTTTTATATATATATATATATATATATATATATATATATATATATATATATATATATATATATATATATATATATATATATATATATATATCTTTTTTTTTTTAAGCTATGTGGATGAGGTGCATGAATGACTATGAATGATGATGATGACAAAAAAAAGATTAAAAATAATACAACAAACCTCAAAAAAATAATAAATATGGCCTAATGGCCCAGCCAGGGCTGATGGCCAAAAAAATAAAAAATCATTACTATTAAATATAGCAAGGGTGGGCTGAAATTCATAGCCTGACTGAGGAGTGATGAAATTTGACATGCATAAAGCTCAACGCATCTTATTAATGACTGTATTCTTTCTTTCCAGGTAAACCCACATATGATGGTCAAGGAAGTCTTCAAAAAGTGAGTAGTATCGAATCCTCTTGAAAATGGACTAAATTCTTGCGCTGGGCTGTCCTGTGGTGTTGAGTAGCTCTCTTTCTTCGTACGCAAATGTCTATCTAAGAAGAATTACTGCTTCGGCGCCTGTATTGATGAGGATAAGTCTTGATGGTAGATAAGGTTGATTATGGATTTAGGGCCACTTTCACAGTTCGCCATGATGCGTTGCTAAGCCTCAAACCAACACCAAAGACTTGGAAAATTCCTCGTGTAGTATTTGGTGTTCATGTTTGGGATTAAGAAAGTTGAGGAAACCGTGGGAAATCTCGTGTGTTTTGGTGTTGCGTCGAACACTCAACCGTTGTGGAGTGTGAAGACTGAAGAGTTGGGTTCGGGCGTTACAGAGCCAGAGTGATGGACTGTGCTAATTGCCTTCGTCTTGTGTGTTAGGTTGCCTTGTATTGGGTAGATTTCCTCCTCGTACTCTGTTATTTCAAGCGTTATCCTCACCGTCTCTTTTAAAGCCTTTCAACCCGAGGGAAGTGTGCTTCGACCTGCTAAGAAAACAAAGCTTATCAACACTACATTAAAATAAAATAAAAATAATCAATAAGAGAAATCAGATAAATAGATAGATAAATTAATTAATATAATGCCTTTCAACACAAGAGGAGCGTGCCTCGATCTTCTAGAAATGAAAATAAAATACAAAAAAATTCAGTAGAATAAATACGATAAATCAAATAGATGAAATAATGGAGTTAATACAAAACCTTTCAACATAATGTGTTCCTCAATGAGCTCATTCACCAAGAAATACAAAGTTTTCTACAACAAATAGAAATGAAAGATAAATAAAATCAATTTTGTACAACAAATGAAACCGATAATTAAATGGATAAATCAAGATAAAGAAAAAGCATTTCAACACAAGAGAAATAATAAACGGCTTTCACCAGTGAATAATGAAATATTAAAAATAGCAAAAATCAGTAAAATTAATAAAGAGGTAGATAAACGGATAAATAAATAGCCTTCACCCAAATGAGCAGTCAGCCTCAGTCTACTAACAATAAAATTAATTAAAGTGCCTTCACTCAACCAACTAATTAAAAAAGAAACAATAATAATATCAATAATCCTGTTCATTACAATCATATTCAAATTTATCTTGGGCCCCGAAATGTTGTATGAAAATGTGTGTGTGTAGTGAATCCGGAATCAACAGAGAGAGAATTACATTACATAGAATTACATAGAAAATTAGACCACACAGACCCCATGGTCCAGACTAGGTGGTCTGTCCTTAAACAAGTGATTTTACATCAATCAAGAAAATCCAAAACGTTGCATTTCTACTCTAGTTGATATTAAATTGAAGGCAGTGACGGTCGATATTTTTTTTTGAAGGAGTCAATCGTTATTTACACTGGACCACTGATGGTGGGGCTTATTCCATTCTCCTTTTCTAACGTTGGTGAAGAAAAATTTGGTGCAGTCTGAATTTACTTGTCTACATCTGAGTTTTACGCCATTGTTCCTCGTGCAAAGTGTCATCGATCATAAACAATGTTGATCTGTCTACATTCGTGAAACCATTAAGTATTTTAAAAATTCGATCAATTTTCCTTGGAGGCGACGTTTCTCAAGAGAGAACATGTTAAGAATGGAAGAAGTCTTTCTTCGTGGATTTGTTGCGCAAGGAAGGGATCATTTCGTTACCGACGCTGGACACCTTCTAATTTAGAAATATCCTTTGCATGGTGGGGAGACCAAAACTGTACCGCATATTCAAGTGGGGTTTGACTAAACTATTGTAGAGCAGGGAGTATTACATCTTTATTCTTGAATAAAAGTTTCTTTTAATGAAGCCCAGCATTCTGTTCGCTTTATTTGCTGCATCGATGCATTGCTGTGAAATTTGAGGTTTGACGCGATTTTGACACCCAAGTCCTTGACGCATTGAACACTTTTAGGTTTAACGCCGCGCATTTCGTAATCGATCTTCTTATTCCTCGTTCAACTTGAAGGACCTGGAACTTGTCTACGTTAAAGGGCATCTCATCTATCTCACCAAGCTGAAATTTTGTGCAAATCCTCTTGGAGGCCTTGCCTGTCTTCGTCAGTGAGAACTGAGTAACCAATCTTTGAAGAGATGCCTGTCGTCAATATATATAGCAAGGTGACAGTTTTGACATACTAGGCAACCCTAATTTTACCGGACGAATGCGAAGCTGCCAGACGGATAAATATTTGAGGGCTGCGTGGGCTGGCTGTATCGTCCCGTGCTGGGGTGTCGGTGCTGCTGGTTTCTGGGGCTTCCTGGGCAGACTTGGACTAATATACGTGTACCACAGGAAATGAATGTGTGCAGTAAGTGGAGTCCACTCCGAAATTGGCCCTCTTTCAGCCACCTCTTTGGAGTCTTATTAGGAGCAGCAGTGATGGCAGGCTTTTTTTTATTATTGTTTCCTTTTTTTGTGTGTGCCCTTGAGCTGTCTCCTTTGTTGTCAAAAAAAATGCATACACACACACACACACACACACACACACACACACACACACACACACACACACACACACATATCATAATAACTGACTCACTCCTTGTACCTTTTATACACTCCCAAACACACCTCCATTTCTAGTTTCTTTTTTTATATGAGCCGTGAATGAGCCTTTGGGCTTTTTTAATATTTATTTTGTTGCACTAGAGCTGTTTTCTTTCCTGTTAAACACACACACACACACACACACACACACACACACACACACACACACACACACACACACACCAAACTACATATTACTTCACACAGAGTACATCGGAAAACTTGTCAAAATCGTGGAAAACTAGTCAAAATCGTAGTTCTGATGTAATAATTGCATAAGTGCTAATGTAGGACTTTGTTGACAGCTTACATTTGTTCCTTCTAAGTTCAGCGGATCGTTAGGGACAAGGGATTATAGAATAGTTTATAAAGAATAGTTTGGTGTGCTATGGATGATTTACTCCGACAGTTCTGAATGCATATTGATTTTAGGTGATCGGTGTATCGTCTATTTTTCTCTTGGTGTCTCTCTGGGTCGGAGGAATATGTTCGCATTTGTTGTCCTTCATAGATTATTTCGCATGCCACTTTTGTTTTACTTCACTACATAACAGGTTGATATAGTATTAGGAGTCACTGTGCTCTGACTTGATTTATTTGAGAGTATTTCTACGGGCCGTCGTTATTCGACAAGGGCCCGTTTTCCCCCTCAGGGAAAATCAACCACCACCACCCGCCGCGATTTATGTTTTTGTTTTGCTTTCTTTTGTTTTCCAGTTTCGTCGATTTCTGTATACATACCGTGTTTCGTACCAGATTATGTGTGTGTGGTCTACTGTAATGACTTTTACCCAGTGTTTTTAATGTATTATATGGGAGTTCTTAGCATATTTTAAATTTTACGGAAACTGTGGTCAATGAACTGTCTATCTGTCTATCTATCTGTCTCTGTGGCGTAAATGTGTCCAGAGAATCTGCTCGCATTTGTGTGTCCTTAACATAATGTGGAGTACTTTGATACTAGATACTTTAAATGACGCTACATAAGACCATAGGAACAGTATTAGGAGTTACTTTGATGCTATTTTCCTCTTAGAAATCTTCCTTGTAGCGTGACTGTGTTGAGAATCTGATCGCATTTGTGTCCTTCATAAAATTACGTACTTTGATACTTTCTTTTGTTAATATGACACTACATAAGACCAGCGGACCCCGGTTATTAAGAATCACTTTGATACTATTTTCCTCTTGATGTCTGTGTGGCGTATTTTATTGTTGGGGAATCTGGTCGCATTTGTGTCCTTCATAAATTAGAGTACTTTTATATACTTTGTTTGACGCTACATAAGACCAAAGAACAGTATTAGGGGCTACTTTGTTACTATTTTTCCTCTTGATGTCTCTGTGGCGTGACTTAACATATCCAGGAATCTCGCCATTTATTTCCTTCATAAATTACGTACGTTGATACTTTAGATACTTTGACACTACGGCAAGATCCTGACCAGTATTATGAGTCCGCTTTCTGTGATACTATTTTCTCTTGATGTCTCTCTGGCGTGACTGTGTTGAGGAATCTGATCGCACTTGTGTCGTTCATATATTAGATACTCTGATCTTTAGATTATTTGTTTATTTACCCACATCATAGATTAGCAGAACAGTGTTGGAGTCACTTCGATGCTATTTTGCTTTGTCTCCTGGCGATTGCTGAGGGTCCAGGACTATGATCGCATAATGTGTCCTTCATATGTTAGGTGGTTGATGCTTTATACACTTTACTTATTTGACGCGACATAAGCGGAACAGTGTTAAGGAGTCACTTTGATGCTTCTTAACTTGATTTACTATATAACACATGAGAAATCAGTGTGTGTAGTAAACGTGTTTGTTGTGTGTGTTGTGTGTGTGTGTGTGTGTGTGTGTGTGTGTGTGTGTGTGTGTGTGTGTGTGTGTGTGTGTGTGTGTGTGTGTGTGGTTGCTTGCTCTACTCTTGCTTGAATCTTTGTTCGGAAATATTTACATGATATGACTTTGTATTTTTCTTTTCCTTTTCCTCTTTACCCTCCCTTTGCTGTCTAAATTTGCTTACACACACACACACACACACACACACACACACACACACACACACACACACACACACACACACACACACACACACACACACACACACATCTCTCTCTTATTTCAGTCGTGTCTGCCGCCAATCAGAGTAACACTTCTCCGTGTGTGTGTGTGTGTGTGTGTGTGTGTGTGTGTGTGTGTGTGTGTGTGTGGGTAATCATTCAGTCCATTTCAGTCAGTTAGTCGATTCAATCAATCCCAGTGTGTGTGTGTGTGTGTGTGTGTGTGTGTGTGTGTGTGTGTGTGTGTGTGTGTGTGTGTGTGTGTAACTGTGTATTCAATGGTTAAATTATAATTTGGTTTAATGGGATAGATTTTATTACGCTTCTTTTATAGCTGTGTCCTGATGTTTTAATTGTTGTCTAACTTATCGAGGTAATTGGTTCATGTTAGTAAGGGTTTTCATGCGCGTTTTTAGTTTATTTATCTTATGAACTTACTGATCTTTGCTTTGTCTTAACTTTGGCTTTGATTTTTTTTTTCTGGCACTAAGTTTTAGAATTTTGAACTGCGGTTTTATATATGTGTTTCTGTTTTGTTCGTGTTTAATTAATTTGAGTTGTATATTTAGCAGTTTATGACTGTGTGTGACAAACAGTGGTCAATAAACTATCTATCTATCTATCCATCTATCTATCTGTGTGTGTTTGTGTGTGTGTGTGTGTGTGTGTGTGTATGTGTATGTGTGTGTGTGTGTGTGTGTGTGTGAGGGGCGTTCAATATATTCACACGCCAACCAATCCGTTCATCCACATCGACAGCCATTCAAAAGCCATTGCGATACGACCGCCCAGCCGTCCGCGGACACCTGGCCCCAACTCCCCACGCGGCGCTGTTTACCAAGTCAACGCTCGCCGGTCCTTCATCAATGGAACTGCGAAGAATCAGGAACCCTCATTGATCCATCCCTTGCCCAGCCAGAGCGAGGCTGTGAACAGATTGGATAGACATTCCTGCCCCTGAGAAATATGCCTCTACATACACTTTTGTTGTTGGTATTTGCACTGTGTATAGATACGTTTGTTTTCACTTGGCATAGAACCAGACTGACAGACAGATAGTAAAAAGTTGGAAAGTATTGAGAAGATCATGTTGAGACAACAATGGGATAGATTGAGTTAGGTCAGGTTAGTTTAGGTTGAACTGAGTTTATGATAGTTTAAGGCTAGGTAGATTGCAGTCATGTTAAGTAGGGTAGAGAGAGATTCCGGTATGGCTTCATTATTGTTCCTGCTCCTGAAAATGCATCTGTACTATGCCATGTGTTGCTAGGTATTGGCGGTGTTTACATATACACGTGTTTCGGTTAAAAATAAAGATGAACGCGAAATAAATAGACAGAGAAAAAGACTAACGGATTATAGATGAACGGAGGAAGACAAACGGAAGAGAGCCGGAGAAAGACAGACGCTGAGAAGATAGAAATAGAAAATACATGACGGAAGAAAAAGACAGACGGAGGAAAGATAAAAAGATAGACGAAATGAAGATAGACAGAGAAAACAAAAGTATCAAGACTCCGCAAGACGCCGTTACTTGTAAATATGAGAGACGGATAAAGTGCCGGAAAGAAAAAAAAAAGGTTAGTTAGTTAGAGTTGGTGGTTAGGAGAAGCTGGTCGGCCGTGTGTTCTTCAGAAGGAAACATAACAGAAAAAGTAGCATCAAAGACTCCTGAGACACCGCCCCCATAAAAAGAGACAGGAGAGAGAGGCCGGAGAAAAGAATGATCAGATGGTTAGGAGATGATGGTTGACTTGTCGGCCGTGTGGTAACGAAGAGTGTTTATTTTGGGACAAAGAAGACAAAACAAAAGGAAGAAATGGTATCAAGGAACTACCAGACATATTCCCATAAAGATAACAGACGGAGAAGAGGCCGGAAAAGAGAATGATCAAAAAGATTAGTTAGAAGTCGTGGTTAGGGAGAAAGCTTGTCGGCCCGTGTGTTTACTTTCCTCGAGTGTTTACTTTTAAGACAAAGGAGACAGAACAAAGAGAAAGAAGAGTACCATAGACGCTCACAGCAATACTGCCCGTATTTATAGATGGACGAAAGAAAATAATAAGAAATAGACAGAGAAACAGGCGGAAGGCGGACCAGAAGACAGTGATGAAAAGGTAGAGAAAGGAAATTATCAAGGCCCCTGAAATCTGTTCCCCGTGAGACGAACGGAAAAAAGAGCGATCGAGTTAGAAAATCCTTGTTGTTGGAAGCGGGTCGGCCGCGTACGAGAGACAGAACAAGGGAAACACGCATCGGGAACGCCCGCAATACTCCACCCCCACTAAGAGATAGACGGAGAAGAGTGATCGAGTTAGAAGATCGTGGTGGTTAGGAGCTGGTCGCCCGCGTGCGGGAGACAGCAGAGCAAAGGAAACAAGTATCCAAAGACTGCCACAAGACATACTACCACGCCAAAGAAGGCGGAGAAAGGTCGGAAAAAGAGCGATCAGCAGGTTAGCTGAAGGGAAGGAAGTAAACTGAGATCAGAGTACCGTGAATTATGGAAAAATAAATTACCAGACTCCCCACAAGACCTTTGTTTTTCATAAAGAGGCCAGGAAAAAGATCGGCTGAATTAATTAAAGAAAGGTGATTGTTAAACGGGTCGGCCGTGTGTTCTTCAGAGAGAAACGAAAAGGGAAAAGAAGTCAAAGACGAGACGTTTTTGTTAAAGACTCCCGAAGACGCCGCCCCCCATAATAATAGTCGGAGAAGGAGGCGGAAAAAAGAGCGCTCAAAAAGGGATTCAGCTAAAGAGCTGCAAAGTAAGACCAGAGTACCTTGACGCGGAACCCTCAAAAGTCCCGCTCTGATGTTACTTTCCCGGCTATAAGACTCGCGCAATAAAGTGACAGAAAAAATTACATCTCAGAGTGAGCGTCGACTTCTTTTGGCTGCAGATGGGGCAAAAAAGGAGAGGGAACAGGGAAGTTCTGGTTTCTGGTTTCGTTCATGGTGTAGAAGAAGGGCAAACTACCGCAGGGTCATAAAAATACTGCTGGAAATGCCCAAATAAAACACGAATGCCTTGTCAAATGTATTCTTGGAATTTTACCGGAAATGTTTAGAAAATGGCCGAACGCCTCCACCCCTCACGTAAACGGTTTCCAAAGGCCGAAAAGAAGATTAATCGGGTTTTCTGGTGGTTTCCGGTCATGGTACAAAGAAGAGGGTCAGACTACCACCAGGGTCATAAAAGTACCCCAGGAAATGCCACACACACCTACGAAAGCCTTGTCAAATGTGAATGCTTGAGGACCGGAATGTTTAGAATATAACCCCCAATCTTCCATCACACTGTCAACTAACTTCCAAAGGCCAGAGAGATTAATCGGGCTTTCATGAAATTGCTTTCCGCAGTCATGGTACAGAAAAAGAGGTCAAACACCACAGGGTCCTTAAAAGTACTCCTGGAATGCCCCAGAAAACTCCTACAAGCCTTGTCAAATATGTGTTCTTGGGACTGAATTGTTTAAGAATATGACCCTCACCCTCACCTTCCCTCCCTTGCTTGTGTGGGGTGGCGCTTCTCCTCCTCCTCCTCCTCCTCTTCTTCTTCTTCTCCCTCCTCCTCAACAAGACCGTGAAAGTTACTAGGAGGGATGGAGGAAGGAGCAGCAATATTTAGCGGAAAGATTTCCAATGGATCATGAGGAGCCTCTGCTGACTCCTGAAGTTTATAGATAAAACTCCTGAGCTCGAGACAGTGATGAGGCGCGGGGAAGTGACAAGCAGCGAGTGGCAGGCAGGGCAGTGGCAGGGGAGGGAGGCTGAGTCCTGGGCCATATCCTCGAGAGCTATTAACTTTTTTTGCTCTTAAAGTTACTATCAAAGTTAATAGTTTCCAAATTATTAAGGTAAAAGCTATCTCGTCAACTGAGTGCAGTATTAGCAAATCCTGGCTACTGTCTTCTTAACTAGCCTTCTTGCCATAGCGGGCTCGTTGCTGAGACGCCTCCGTGCAAAACGTAAACATCGACATAGATAAGTATATATTTCAAAGAAAATAAAGAAAAGATGTATAAATGTACAACAAAAACATAATAAATAGCAAACACAAGAAAATACACAGATTTGTGGCAGATAGAAGCAGCCTCAAAGGCTTCTTTACTCAAATCACTCATCATACCCGTATCTCCCCTCCTGCGTCACGACTTGCTCTGAAATCACCGCACCATAACCCACGTCATCTGCCCCAGTGAGCATCTATGGGCCGGAAAACCAGCGCAGAAAGGAGTAAGTTTAATTAGTCATAAGATGAGCAGTCTTCTTACATCAAATTCAAGAAAAAATGCATTATAATCAGAGGTGCTATGGAAGTATCACTCCTGAGGGATATAAGAAGAGGGGTATGGACAGGGTAGCAAGCTGTAACAGGTTACTTAATCACATATTCATGGTTCAGTTGAGCGCTTACACAAACTAACCTAACTTCAGCATCAAGTGGGTATTTTTGCATAATAACGCCACTGACCTTCCAAACAGAACATACCTTTTATTCTGTATCTGAATAGTTTCATTACTTGACCATTCTGCAACCTCTCCCTCCAACAACCTAACATAACTAAAACCTATCATGCCAACCCCACCTTGCGTCCTACCAAACCTCCTAACAACATGCCAAGTTTGTTGGTGGGGAGAGAGGGGTTGAGCCTTAGATAGTTAAAACATATTTGCCTTGTTTATTCTTTATTTATTTATTTATTTTTTTTATTGGGGGGGGTGCTAGGCGTATAAAACTATGGACACTTTTACAGGCACTTTATGTCAAGACTATGTAAGAATAAATTTACGTTTGTGAAATGGTAAAATAGTTAAATAGTATATCTATAGCATTGGTCATAGTTATGGTGATATAATGTTAGATTGGAATGTACTCAAGATAATGAGGGAAATTAAGGTTAATGCTTTATTTTTTATTTTTCACATATTCCTGATTCAAGTAACACAAACCTTCAACCTCGTCAAATGGGTATTTTTGGCCTTGAACATACAGGTTTCAGACAGAACATAATTTTCCTGCTCACGTGAATAGCATCATCATATTTCTGCTGCAACCCCACTCCCTCAACAATCTAACACCTTAACTTCGTAACTCCTGCTAAACCTGTCCAACCTAACATGAAGTAGGTCCCCAAGTTTGTTAGGGTGGAAAGAGTTGATATAAAGAAGTCAAATCATATTTACCTGTTATTTTATTTATTCATAATTTTTTTGGGGGGTGGAGTGGGTTGGGCATGCCCAGGCTCTCAACACTTTTACAAGTATTTTATGTTAAGACTATTATCGGAATAAACCCAGATTTGATGAGAATGGTAGTAAGATTAAAATATTATTTTGATAGCATTGGTCAAACAGTTTCTAGGTGATATAATATTAGGTTAAAGTACTCAAAAGAATGGAATTAAGATTAATGCTTTGAATTTTTGTATAGCTGTATTGTATTATCCTCCTACTTAGAGAAAAGCATTTTTGAAAAGTAGGTAATGACGTGTTATGTTATGTTCATAACAACTAAAGAGTTAATGTCTTATGATGCATCAGAAAATAAAATACTGTTACTTGATTTAACTTTCCCATCACATGTATTAAGTAATGTTGTTAAGGTAAGAAATTATGGGAAATAAAAGCATGCCATAGTGAAACGATTAAGAGACTTGCTTCATTTTACCCTGACAGTGCCTTTGGGACCCCGCACGCAGGATGACTGTGAAGGTGTTGGTACAACGTGCAGCAAAATCAAAGCCTCACATTACCAAGTACCAGAATGAACGGCAACAGACTGGTAATTTTTAGTTGTTATCATCACTTTAAATGAAACTTATAATATGAATTTAGTTTTTTATGTGCTCTAGATGCAGCTATACTGGCCACAATGCGCTATTTCAACAAGTTAATAAGTTCATAGCAGTGAACTGCATATTTGATGTAAATTTTTTTTAATGTTCATCTTATCAATGACTATCAATCTATCTAAATACCTTGGTTGTCTTCCCCAGTGAAGGGTTTTAGCCAAGACAGGCACACGCCTCACACCTCACACTCATGCTTGCCTCTCTATTGCAGCCCTGAGGGAGTAAAGCCCCTCCACTGTATGGGGATTAGCTGCACAGTTCAGACAGGGAACACACCAAGGCCTCACAGCCACTGTGGTTACCCCTGCCCCTTCATAACAGCATTTCCCCATACCTAGGTGCCACGATAATGGCACCAAAGTTACACCAGGCGCCTGCCTATATAACTATGACACATTAACTGTGGTAGATAAACTGTGTGCTTTTTTTTTTTTTTTTTTTTTACATTGCCTGTTGCGCCCGGTGACTATTTCCCAGTGGATCCTGATGGGGTCAAAACATTCAGTGGGTCTGATGGTCAGCCCAGCCGTTCTGGCACGACGGAGATGTTTATAGTGGCGCCATCTTGCATTGGCTCATGCTGCCTCCAGAGCTCATTTTGATCCGCCCAGATCTAGAGTCCGGGTTGATAGGTGGTCTTCTGGACAGCATGTGGGTGGTTTTAAGCCACTCGGCGGCGGCTGAAAAATCAGCTTGGTGGCACCGGGCGGAATTGAATAGCATCCTCTAGACACAGGGCCGTTACTTTTTGACGACTCAACCACCACCTCCCCAAACATGACACGCGTATGGCTGCTCGTCTCATGTATTTGAAGGATACCAGAGCCATTCAGCGTGACACTTGATGTGCTAGGGATAGGACGCAGCAACAGTCAGCAGCAGTGAAATATTGATTAGCCTGTATGTTTTGGCAAAACTTTATATTCTCATTAAAACAATTTATTGTCACCTTAAATTCGCATTCTTTATCCGTTTACACTTTATCGGTATTGCTGAGACCATCCCAGCACATTGTTTATTTACTTGGAAAGATACCATTAGCTGCTCCGGCAACAGCCTGCTGCTTCAGCATCTGCTGGCCTAGAAAGCACCATACTGCTTCATCATCTGTATTTAGCCTGCCACTGCTTCAACATCTGCGGCCTGACACCAACCACTGCTTCATCATCTGCTGGCCCTATGACACCTGCCACTGCGAGATGAAATAGTAAACTCTCCTACAGTCACCACCATACTTTATCGGAGTTAAAGATACGCTCATAGGGCAGCAGTATAATTTTTGATGTAGGGCTGAATAACTGCCTCAAGGCAGTTTTGTCCTTTTTTTTTTATTACCGAGGGGATTTAGGGGTGGAAGGGTGAAATAATCTCTGCTGTTTTCGACGAAATGGTTGCTTAAATTCATTCAAAGCACAAAATTTACCAAGAAAAATTGTGTGCCATTGGCAGGTAGGTTTGCCAGATTAAAATCAATACTCCTCCCGTGTGGTCTAGTGGTCATACCTGCTTCTATGCGGGCAGGTTCGGGCTCCAGCCGGAGCAGTCAACGTGCAGCTCACCCAGCTGATCGTCCTCCCTCAGGCTGTGGAAGTAAATGACTACCTGAAACTGGTAACGGGATGTCACACCTGTGTCCCGGGGTAATAGGCTCCCTCAACCAGCTCAAGGGCCAATGTTACGGAATGGGCACGAATACGCGCTGCTACAGCAGCGGTATGCCCAACTTTACCTTTACGCTATTGGCTCGACTGACAGACAGCAGCTTTGTATGTCGAGTCCTGGCTCAATCACCACAGCCAGCACTAACTTGGATTTTCCGAGTTCCCTAGAGCCTAATTAATTTCTCAGTGTTAAATGAGAGATTTACCAGCACCCAGTCATAGGTGTTTAAGATCATTATTACAATCAGGCGTCATTTGGCCTTCAAAAGTGGGAGGGACATTGGGGCCGGGCAGTTTATATATATATATATATATATATATATATATATATATATATATATATATATATATATATATATATATATATATATATATATATATATATTTACCATCTGATAGCTTATAATACCTTTGAGCACCGATCATATTTGCATTTTATGTAGTCTGTGATGCAGGCAGGACGTTCATTGTATCTAATGAGACTCATGCACTCTCAGTGCTCTCTGATGAACTCACAATAAAGCTGCAATGTCTCTCTATGGTAGCATTGGTAATCTTAGGTCTTGATGAAATATTCACCTAAGTCGACCAAGCAACCTTATAAACCTAGCGTTTTAAGCTGAATGTTTAGAATATTGGCGTAATAAAAGATGCTGAAAACTGGATTCCACTAATTTTATTAAATATACGAATAAATATATACTGAATTTGTAATGGGTCGGGATAAAAAAAAAAAGCTATCTTTTTCAGCGGTCATACCATGATCTCATAAAGAAAATAATTAAGTTGACATATAATTAATTACTACATGTTTGGTAGAAGTGACCATTGCACGTTAATACCATGACTTTGCGAGCGTGAGTAATCTTGGTCACTTGGTAAGTGTTCCATAAGTCCGACCAAGCTGATAACATAAAGCCTAACATGTTTAAGCCGAGTGCTAAATTGCATAATAAAAGATGCGAAAACTAATTCACCTAATGGGGTAATTATATACTGAATTTGTATGTGGAACAAGACTATGTTTTCCGTTGGTCATACCATGATCTCATATTGAAAATAAATAGGTTGACATATATAATTAATTACTACGTATTTTTGTTATGACATTATTGCACATTAATACCATAACTTTGAATCAATGATGAGTATCTTCAAGCAAGACTACAAGCTAACAACCAGATTAGTCACCAACTCACTCAGTAAACACAATACTCAGAGAAAATTATACACTGAATTCACAATAAAGTTGTTTCCACTTGGAACTTTAAAGCGAAACCAGTAATCTCGTTTTACTTCACTTTAAGTCATGATGTTCGCGATGGATCACCTCGACCTTTCGTTCCTCCTCCCTCACTGGCAGACATGTAACAAGCTTTCTTACCACCATTATCTCAATACGAATAACATGAGTAATTTGATTTCTAACTTGATTTTAAAGCAACGTAATTATAAATCATATTCTAAATTACATTGTAATGTATCTTTTCATTTGCATGTGTATACCTTTCTGCCTGATAGCTTTTTTTTCCATGTTTTGTTTTCCTTAACTCAAATGTTCACGGCACAATCAATAACAAAGCATCAAACACTAATTGTATGCTCAAGCTATGTTTTTTTTTTTTACCAATGACATAAACTACTTCCCGTTTTCCTTTGGTTCTATTGTTTTCACATGGGTGCAGTCTATCCTCCTACACAACACCGGCAAGTTGGTAGGAATTCTAGCACTTTACGGATCTCCACCCTATCAGGGGAGACTGGATAAACCTCGACTTCCTACGGGGGCACTGAGGCAGCAGGGGTTCCATAATCACCCTGGCATTCTCTGGCTTTGCCTCCAAGCTCTATCACTTGAACACTGCAGCAGTTTTCCTGTAGCCAAGTATCTTTAAGTCAAATCACTTTCAGCAGGGGTGAGGAATGCTCCCTTTGAACTGGATCTTGTAGCTCTCTTCTCCACCAAATCGTCACATACTCCATTCCTGCACGGTCTAATATGTATGTCTTGACAAGTTCTGTCGTTATACAGTTTCAAGCGTCTATCAAACTCTAGAATTGCAGGCGGGCTGGGCGAGAAGTCAGTAGTATGTTGATATGGGTCTGGGTCTGGATTTATAACTTTACTATTAAATGTTGAAGTCTCATAGCACTCTGAAGTTAATACCAAAAGTTAATAGTAGGTATTAGGCTAATAGTTGCTGAGGGATACACTTTGAGTGAGATTAATACTAAAGGTCAGTTAATACCAGTTTAGTATTAATAGTTGTCGAGGATACGGGCCCTGAACTGGTGGTGTTGAGATCGGCAGTGTAGGTCAGATTATAGATTAGGTTATGTTAGGTCAGATTGGGATACGTCAGGTTAGATTGGGTTAGGTTAGTCTACCTTGTAGGTTTGTAGGGTTAGGTCATTTCAGTTTAGGTTTGACAGGTTGGGTTTGAGTAAGATCAGGTTGATTCAGGTCAAGTTTGGTTAGATCATGGTACGCTAGATTGGGTTGAAGCCAGGTTAGGATTAAAAAAAAAAAAAAAGGTTAGATTAGGTTAGTTAAGGTTAGGATAAATTGGGTGACGTCAGGTTGGATTGCTGAGGTTGAGGTAAGTGGGTTAGGGTGGGTTAGGAGGAAGGAGCGCCTAGTGTTTTTTTTTTGTTGTTGTTTTGTTTTATTGCCTTTGACTGTCTCCTTTCTGCAAATGAGGTTGGAGATGAGTTAGGATAAGCTAAAAACAAAGTTAGGACAAGTTGGCTTATATTAGCTATGGTTAGGTTAGAGTTAGCTGAATTAGGTACGGTTAGTTATGGGTAGGTGGATTGGGTTAGGTCAGGTTAAGTTAAATTACGGTCAAGGATCAGTTATGACAGGACTTTTGCCGGGAAATATGCAGGAGAATAATTGGGCCGTACTTCAAACCTTTTCGCCAGGCCTGCTGGGTTCTCAGGCGATCCGGTATTTGGTACCATTAGACAGAATGAACGCCGCCGGAGCTAAGCCTGTAGCTGAGGACGAAATAGTAATGGGACTTACCGCAGGCAGGCAGTCCTGGCGGAGGCTTCCCTTCCCGCTGTGAAAAGCCTCAAACGTTGTTTACTATGTCTGCAGTAGCATGAAGTTGAACGAATTGAAAGGGCCTTTCATTTACACTGTGCTCAAAAGCAGTTTATAAATATGGTATATTTACATCTTTTCATGACCTTATAATAGTATCGCTCCTTGAGGATTCAAGACGCCTGCCTCTAATGTATAAAATATATCTGTTACATCCTGTTTGTATGTGGGTGGATTGGGTGCAGTTCGGATATTTATTTCATCACATGCAGATGTGAAAAATTATGCAGCTAACCGGGGATGCCGGAAGCGGATGCGGACATCAATACATGACTAGATACATAATAATCAATGTCTTGCTTACTTGATCCTGATGCCTTTGTCCCTCCATTTTCATTTTGCTGCGGCGTCTGTTGCCAGTCATGTCATTGAACCTCCTGGTTACCTCTGCCCTGCCTTCTTGTTAACGGCAGGAAACTTTGTTTCCTTGTCACTGATGACCTCAATAAACTCCTTGATAGGGTCGGTAACATCTCTTATCAGCTGAGGATAAGGGAGTTGATCAGGAAGCAGCAGTCTCCAGAACAGGACGTCATGGTGCACACTACACAATGAAGATTATTAGTGACTGATTTCAATCATTCGTGACGAGCATATACGTGCTGGCGGGTGGACAGCTGCCTGAGGTCATGGGCGCACCCTATTGGAATTATCCCTCGGAAGGGATTAGCGAATTACAAAAGAAATCAACGTGCTTACTGCCACCCTCAATTATCCCTAATCCCCTTTTCCAACCCTGGGGTCGCTAAAGTGCTTTTTCCTGGGGTCATGATAGCCTCTGAGGTGCATGTTGGGGTCCTGAAAAAAGGTTGGGAACCACTGCCTAATCAGTCATTCGAGGATCAACACACACACACACACACACACACACACACACACACACACCACACACACATGTACACATGTACAATCTTACACACACACACAAACACACACACACACACACACACACACACACACACACACACACACACACACACATGTACACAAATGCACACACACACACACACACACACATGTACAATACACACACACACACACACACACACACACATGTACACATTCTTTCTCGAGGAAGCAGCAAATTTTCTTCACTCCCCTTTAATCCCTGAGCCACTGAGGACTGGGTGAGGCCAGCCCGCTAATCTCAGGGCAGCCATTGTCTTTATATCCACCCACCCACCATGCCACACCCACATTCATGATCATTCATCCAAGACAGTTTCCTTTTCCCTTATTCCTTTCCCCCAGGTGCCAGGTCAGGCCACTATATATATATATATATATATATATATATATATATATATATATATATATATATATATATATATATATATATATATATATATATATATATATATATATATATATATATATTTTGTTTCTTTACATATTTCCAAGAACGAAAAATAGTAATTACCCGTCATGTTTTTTAGTAAATTTCGTCGAAGGAGACCCTGATATACCGGCGGGTATGTATATAATATTATGCGAAGGACGAATATACACCATACAAATTTCCCGCGCTTTTAGTCGACACGGTGCTACATCTAGCAGGCTGGGGTGTTAGCGCGGGGCGATCGCTCGGTCGCCAAGACTGGCGATCATACCGCTGGAGAAAAAATGAATTGTTTAAAATTTTCGGCCTTCACCGACACGATCGCCAAGCAGTAACTTCGAACAGAGCATATACGCCGACATGGCGGATGGTTTTTTTAAAGTAATGAAGACCTAAGGGAGGGCATCACGTGGATTAGAGTCAGGTTAGATTTGTTCAATGAGGTCATTACTGATATTTTTTGGTGGGAAATACATCATAGGAATAAAAATGAGAATAAGTAAGAATAGAATTACGTTGTTAGTGACCCAAGGCTCAAGGGGTTCTGGTTGGTGCCAATCTTGCATACTCTTCAAACATGCGGCCGGGGGAGAGAGAAAGAGAAGAGTGAGTCTGGTGGAGGAGAGGCACTCCTGCCATGGGGTCCGCTTAATCCTCGCTGATTTACGGTAATATAAAGACCATGACTCATTTCCATAACAAAAGCGGATATAGATGGAGAAGTGAGCCTCACTCTTGGGTTCTATTTATCATTGCTGTAGCGTGGATGTAACAACGCCGCTTACTAATACCCACTCATATGTGTTTTCCTGGGAAGGCTGATGTTGAAGTGACAATGACGTGTTGTGTGTGTGTTCCCTGTGTGTGTGTGCTACTAGGTTAATATATTGTTCCCAAGCGTCCATCCCAGTAGCAGTGATGGATGCAGGCTGGAAACTGTTGATGGGTTCCAGTAAGTCACTCATAAAGCAGTGTGTGTGTGTGTGTGTGTGTGTGTGTGTGTCGTGTGGACAGGATGATAGAAGAGAGTGGACCAGCGCTGGCTTATACTAGATTTATGGACAGAATGGGAGAGTTTCCGTGTTAATAATAGTTCAGTGTGAAATAAAAGTTAAGAATATGTAGATGTATAGATGGACATGGAATGACAAGTGGATGAGTGCAATTTATAGACCAGAATGGGATTGTTTCTGGGTGGAGAGTTCAATGTGGAAAAAAAAGGTAGAGAATATGATGGTTTGTGCATTACTGGAGTATTTAGACAGAGTAGGATGGTTTGCCGTTGATTATAAGTTGAAAACACCAGTTAAAAAAGTAGGCAGGTGAAGATGAAATAGGCTGATCAAATTATGCGTTACTATTCTATTTACTGAAAGCAGAATAGAGAATAGTGTGCGTAATTATTGGAAGAATGGGATAGTGTCTGTAATTGTAAGTGGATAAAGAGGTAAAATTGCTGAAGATGAAATACCAGAGCAGAGTTCTACCTGACGAGAGTTTACAGACAGAATGCTATAGTGTCCGTTAATAATTTGAGGTATTTGTTGGAAGAAAAGTAAGAATATGAAAGTAAAGTGAGACAGAGGAGCGGATCTTCACATCAGGTACAATTCATAGACGTGATGGGATAGGTTTGTATATTTATGAGGAGATGAAATAATAAATAAAATTTGCATGAGTTATTAGAACTTACAGACGGAGTGGAGAAGTACCAAGACTGAAAGCCTCTCACCCGAAGCTGACCTCTCCTCTGACCTCTCGTACATTTTTTTTTAGCGGACTTTTTGTTGCACTGTTATTGTTTTTTACCTTGAGCTCACCTCCTTGCTGTATAAAAATAGAAGTTGCGTAGTTATAAGTAGAAAATAGATAAAAAATACGTAGACAGATGTTGAGAAATAGAGTAGACGAGTTAGCATTACTAGAATTAAAGGACAAAATATGATAGGTGTATGTGATTATAAACAAAAAAATGTGAAATATATTGATGGGACTGGTATAGAGAGGATGAATTCTGCGGTATATCAGAGTAAACAAGTTAGCAGTACTAGGAATTTAAAGAATAAATAGGATTAGTGTATGTAACGACTGTAAACGAAAAAAAAAGAATCCAGAAATACATAGGTTGGAGATGGTATAAGAGAGGGCCATTTTTACTTACCCCATTAGAAGTAGAGAGGATTAGCATTACTAGGAATTTAAAGACAAAGCCCTTGTAGTTTGTCATTTGGTAGGTGAAAAAAAAATATAGGGGCAGATGGAGGGAGAGAGAGAGTATAGAATTTTGCGTTACCACTATAATTTAAAGAAAGAATAGGATAGCTTATGTCATGTTGTAAGAAAGTGAAAAGAAAGTTGAAATACATGGATGGAATGTTACAGAAAAGATGAATTGATACTGCGTTAGTATAATTTTAAAAGACCAACAGAATATGAAGTTTCCTCCATTCGTTCATTTTCAGTTTTCACAGCAGGAGTAAAAGCTAAATGCCACGATAGGTTGCGCATAAAATGCAGTATATAAATGTGTATAGAGTTAGTATATATATAGAGAGGGCGATCAACTCTTCATTACTACGCATACAGACAAACAATACATTTTTCCTCCCCTCCCGCCCGTTGTTTATTTGTTTCGCCACCAGAGACCCAAGCAGCGATAAACGCCACGTAAGTCTCGTGGAATTACTGCTGTTCGATGCTTGCTAAACTTTTTTCAGCAACGTCCTTCCTTCCTTCCGCTTGTTCAGTGTTGTGTGTGTGTGTGGAATGGGAAGAGGCGGAACAATAACGTGGCTGGATAGAACAGATAGATGGACTGATAGATATAGACCGGTAGGTAGATAGATACATAGATAGATAGATAGATAGATAGATAGATAGATGGATAGATAGACACATAGATAAATAGAAAGAATAGAATATAGACAGACAGATAGAGTAGATTGTTAGGTAAAAGATAGATGGATAGGCCAGATAGAATTGAGTAGATATATACACATATACACAGAAGAGATATGAAGATAGATAAATAGACAGACAGATAGATTGAAGTAGATAGGAAGGCAAAAGAGATAGATGAATAGATAGATGAATGAACCAGATAGATAGATTGATTGAAAGGTAAACATTGATAAATAGATAAAATTAATTGATTGACTCACAGATAGATAGATCGATAGAGAGACATTGACATATAAGCAGACAGATATTTAGTGAGACTAACCATACATTTGGCATTCGGTTCAGAGCACTGATCATCAAAGAGAATACAAGACAAAAAAGAAAGAAAATAGAAAATTGAACAAAAAGAAAAAAAGGAAGAGAAAAAAGAAAGAACAAAGGAGAAAAATATGAAGAGAAACAAAAGATGAGAAAAGTAGATGTGAGAAAAGGTGCCTGAAAACAGTAAAAAAAGAGTATAGAGGTGAACGTATGTGGAAACAGCAGGACACTAGAACAGCAGCAGAAGGAAAGGAAGGGAAGTAGTTGTTACTAACCTTGGATGCAGACCGCTTATCATGAAGACATCACCAAGCTGCAGGAGTGGAGCAATGAGTGGCTGCTACCTAATTCAATGATGAAAAATGTAAAGCCATATACGGGAGAAACCCAGCATACCAATACCAGATGGGGAAACACTCCACTATGCATCCACCTGAGGCAGAAAAGACCTGGGAGTGTATGTTACCAGGCTACCAATGAAGAGATATCCAGCACACCAATATCACCATGGAAACACTCCACTATCCACCACAGAGAGGCAAGAGAAAAGACACAGAACAACCTTATTGCCAAGCTACCAGTGAAGGGATATCCAGCACCAAGCCTACATGGAAACACTCCACTATCCACCACAGAGGCGAGAGAGAAAGACAGGGCCCAGATTCACTAACGCCTCGCAGATACGACAATCACCAAGTGGATCAATATGGCAAAATAAAAATGTGCTCGTTCCAAAAAATGCTAAGTCATATGTTTAGATTTTCCTGCCTTGCTTGTATTTACCTCCCGCCGACAGACGGCGTAGTGTGATGTTGATATTCGTTCAACCCGTGACAGAGAGGCAGACGATGTTGTCTGCCCCCCACCGGGAGAGTACGGAGATGAAGTGAGGAAGTTCAGGTGGCCAATCACTTGTCGTAATGGAGTCAGCTTGGTATATTGTTTCTAAAGCACGTGCTGGTAAGGTGAAACATTTTTGTTAACCATGAAGGTATCCTTTAGGTAACGTTATAAACGTGCCTTTCTGTCAGTTTTAGCCATGACTTTGTCCTCAAGTTGTCCATGATCAGTCTCATTACCTGTTTGACCTCCCTCTGTAGGTAAAAGTGTATATACTTACATCTTAGTTATCTCACCATGTGGAGGGGAAGGATATGGGTGCACACACTTCGGTACGTGGTGGCCTCCTCCTCTCTCTCACTTTTCCTCCATTACTAAACTACCTCTCACACACCTCACCCCCTTTCCTAATCCCCTTCACTCTGTGTTTTTATCTCTTTCATTTCAGCTAAGATGGCGCCTAAGAAGTGCAGTACTTGTAACGGTAGCTTCTCAGCTCACTTTTTTACAGGGCGTTCTGCTGTCTGTCGACTGTCTCTCCAGGCAGCATCTCGAGACAAGACTGCAGGAGCAGGAGGAGAAGATGGAAGCAGGTCAGAATAAAATAATAGAGCTTTCTCTCACCAGGCAGCATCTCGAGACAAGACTGCAGGAGCAAGAAGAGAAGATGGAAGCAGGTCAGAATAAAATAATAGAGCTTTCTCGCACTGTTGCCTCCTTCCAGGAATTCATCCAGGCTAACGTTGCTGTGGTGACAAACCCTTCTCCAACCGCCCCCTTGCCCTCAGCGGTACCGTCGACACCAGCGGACAACACCACGCAACGGGAGGATGCTAGTGGCACCGCCCATGATGGCTTCACCGTCGTGAATGGAGGAGCCAAACCAGCCAGACAAGCGATTTTTTTTTTTTTTTTTTTTTTTACAGCAAAGGAGACAGCTCAAGGGCACAAAAGTAAACATTAATAAAAAAAGCCCGCTACTCGCTGCTCCTAAAAAGAATCCAAAGAGGTGGCCGAAAGATAAGTCAGTTTCGGGAGGAGAGGTGTCCTGATACCCTCCTCTTGAAAGAGTTCAAGTCGTAGGCAGGAGGAAATACAGATGAAGGAAGATTGTTCCAGAGTTTACCAGCGTGAGGGATGAAAGAGTGAAGATGCTGGTTAAATCTTGCATAAGGAGTTTGGACAGTATAGGGATGAGCATGAGTAGAAAGTTGTGTGCAGCGGGGCAGCGGGAGGGGGAGCAGTTAGCAAGTTCAGAAGAGCAGTCAGCGTGGAAATATCGATAGAAGATAGAAAGAGAGGCAACATTGCGGCGGAATTTAAGAGGTGAAGACTATCAGTATGAGGAGGAGAGCTGATGAGACGAAGAGCCTTGCCTCCACTCTGTCCAGAAGAGCTGTGTGAGTGGAGCCCCCCACATGAGATGCATACTCCATACGAGGGCGGACAAGGCCCTGTATATGGACAGCAACTGTGCAGGGAGAAGAACTGGCGGAGACGGTACAGAACGCCCAGCCTCGAGGAAGCTGATTTAGTAAGAGATGAGATATGAAGTTTCAGTTGAGATTTTGAGTTAAGGATAGACTGAGGATGTTTAGTGTTGAGGAAGGTGATAGCTGGGTGTTGTCAAAGAATAGGGATAGTTGTTTGGAAGATTGTGTCGAGTGGATAGGTGGAGAAACTGTGTTTTGAGGCGTTGAAGGACACCAGGTTCTTCTTGCCCCAATCGGAAATAATAGTAAGGTCTGAGGCTAAGCGTTCTGCAGCCTCCAGCCTTGAGTCGTTAAGTTCCTGAAGGTGGGTCTTCTATTAAAAGAAGTTGAATAATGCAGAGTGGAATCATCGGCGTAGGAATGGATAGGACAGTTCGTTTTGGAAAGAAGATCATCAAAAAACAACAGAAAAAGAGTGGGACATAGGCCAGAACCCAGTGGGACACCACAGTTAATATATGTATGGGACGAACAGTGACCGTCTACCACGGAAGAAATAGAACGGTCAGAAAGAAAACTGGAGATAAAGGTACAGAGAGAAGGATAGAAACCGTAGGAGGGTAGTTTAGAAAGCAAAGATTTGTGCCAGACCTATCAAAAGCTTTTGATATGTCCAGCGCAATAGCAAAAGTTTCACCGTAACGGCTAAGAGAGGATGACCAAGAGTCAGTTAAGAAGGCTAGAGATCACCAGTAGAACGCCCTTGCGGAACCCATACTGGCGATCAGATAGAAGGTCAGAAGTGGAAAGGTGCTTTTGAATCTTACGGTTGATTGATTCAAAAGCTTTAGATAGACAAGAAAGTAAAGCAATAGGACGGTAGTTTGAGGGATTGGAGCGGTCACCCTTCTTAGGTACAGGCTATGTGAAGGCATACTTCCAGCAAGAAGGAAAGGTAGATGTTGACAGGCAGAGGCGAAAGAGTTTGACCAGGCAGGGTGACAGCACGGAGGCACAGTTTTTAAGGACAATAGGAGGCACTCCATCAGGTCCATAAGCCTTCTGAGGATTGAGGCCAGAAAACATCATTTTGCAGAATCTTTATAACAGGCATAAAGGAGTCAGAGGGGGGATGAGTAGGAGGAATATGCCCAGAATCGTCCAGAGTGGAGTTTTTAGAAAAGTTTGAGAGAAGAGTTCAGCCTTAGAGATAGATGAGACGGCAGTGTTGCCGTCAGGACTGAGGAGTGGAGGGAAAGATGAAGAAGTGAAGTTGGAGGAGATGTTTTTGGCTAGATGCCAGAAGTCACGGGAAGAGTTAGAGAAAGCAAGGTTTTGACATTTTCTATTAATGAAGGAAATTTTGGTTAGTCGGAGAATAGATTTGGCACGATTTCGGGCAGAAAGGTAAAGTTCATAATTAGCATTAGTTTGAAGGCTCTGGTATCTTTTTGTGAGCTACCTCTATCATTGACAGCACGAGAACAAGCGTGATTAAACCAAGGCTTTTTAGCGTGAGGTAGAGAAAAGAACGAGGAATGTATGCCTCCATTCCAGAGACAATCACCTCTGTGATGCGCTGAGCACACAGAGGGTCTCTATCCTGGAAGCAATGGGCCAATCATTCCACGGGAAATCGGAAGAAGTACATCCTCAGGTCGTCCCACCGAGCTGAAGCAAAATGCCAGAAGCATCGCCTCTTCGGTGGGTCCAGAGGATGTACAGGAGCGATAGGACAGGATGCAGAAATAAGATTGTGATCGGAGGAGCCCAACGGAGAGAACAGTTTGACAGAATAAGCAGAAGGGTTTGAGGTAAGGAAGAGGTCTAGAATGTTGGGCCGATCTCCAAGACGGTCAGGAATACGTGTAGGGTGCTGGACCAACTGCTCTAGGTCGTTGAGGATAGCAAAGTTGTAGGCTTGTTCACCAGGATGGTCAGTGAAAGAGGATGAAAGCCAAAGCTGATGGTGAACATTGAAATCTCCTAGGATGGAGATTTCAGCGAAGGGAGAGTGGGTCAAGATGTGCTCCACTTTAGAATTCAAATAGTCAAAGAATTTTACATAGTTGGTAGAGTTAGGTGAGAGATAAACAGCACAGATGTATTTAGTAATAGAATGACAGTGAAGTCTTAACCAGATGGTGGAAAATTCAGAAGAGTCAAGGTCGTGGGCACGAGAGCAAGTGATGTCGTTGCGCACGTAGGCGCAACATCCAGCTTTGGATTGAAATTTAGGATAGAGATAGAAGGAGGGAACAGAGTAGAGATTGCTGTCAGTAGCCTCAGAAACCTGTGTTTCGGTAAGGAAGAGAAGGTGCGGGTTATAGGAGGAGAGCTGATGTTCCACAGAATGAAAATTAGAGCGAAGACCGCGAATGTTGCAGAAATTGAGAAGAAAGAGGTTCGAGGAGTTATCAAGACATCTCTCGGGTCGGCAGCCAGAAGGGGAGTCCTCCCTGGGAATTTAGGTCCCCAGGCGGGGACTCCGAGGCATTGCTTAATTGAGCCATTTTGAGTTTTGAATTTTGGAAAAAGGTGTATATGTTATGTGAATGTAGTGTGGTGTGGATAAAGAGAGGATCTGTCTTTAGAGAGCATGCTGAACTACTCTCCGGTGTTGGTGAGACAATAGGGAAACGGTTAGTGAGGACATGGGAAGGGTCTTTGGAGGGCTTCAGCTCCCTTCTCACCTCCCATATATACCTCACCGGGAGTGGCTTGCGCCCGTTCGGTAGGTGTCTTCCTACCTACTCCAGCCAATTTATCCTGTTCATTGCTTCAACAGCTTTGCCATTCTGGAGGAGGAGGACGAGCAGGAGAGCACCTTCCTGGTGGGTGACTCCATGATTCGCCAGCAGGTCGTTGAGTTCTGCGGCAGAGTTCCTCGTCGATGACGGAACTATTGCTATCCTGGTGCTGGGATCGACGATATAACTGCTGCTCTTGAGGAGATCTCCCCCAGGCTACTAATGATTCACTGTTTGTTATTCACACAGGTACGAACGACGTAACCACGACCCGGTCTGAGGAACTCCTGGAGAAGTACCGTAGGCTCATCCAGCAGTATAAGTCTAAATCCCCTAACATTTTGATTTCAGGAGTTCTACCACGGACTTGGGCGGAGAGCGACTTTTTCAGTAAGGCCTTCAGCCTAAACAACCGCTTACAGACTCTTTGTAGGGAGCTTGACGTGGAGTTCTTCAACGCATGGGACAATTTCTATGGACAAAGTGAGCTCTTCCACAGGGACGGATTGCACCTTTCTCCCATCGGGGCAGCCAGACTCAGAAGGCTCCTCAACGAAGCAGTACGTGTCATCCGAGCAAAAAACGAGTCACGGGCTTGTCCCTCCACCCAGCCCGTGTAAATAGACACCGTGCATCGCAACATACCCGTAACCGTGATCCCGCATGTACCACCACCTCTATTACCAAGCCTCTAGATAACCTAAAAATCCTTAGTTTCAATGCGCGTAGCCTAAGAAACAAATTTGATGAGCTGAGATGTCTTGCTTTAACAGAAAATTTTGACATAATTGCTATAACCGAAACATTTATCGACACCACAAATATTGATTTAAGTTCCGAATACAACATAGATGGCTACAGACTCTTCAACAAAGATCGTGTAAACCGTAGAGGCGGTGGCGTCGCCCTTTATGTCAAAAGCTATTTGCAACCCACTGACAAAACACCGGGAAACAGTAACGTTGAACATTTGTGCGTGCGAGTAAACATTGCAAAAGTCAATTTAAATATATCTGTCACCTACAGACCTCCCGGGCAATCACTCGATGACGACCTTGAAATGTACAGCGTCTTAAGGCAGTCACTTAATAACAACGACTCACTGATATTAGGAGACTTTAATCTCCCCCATATCGACTGGGCGACACTGTCAGGTACAGAAGGCGAGTCACATAGAATGATCGAATTTCTAGAAGAAAATCATCTCAGCCAAATGGTTTCTGAGCCAACTCGACAAAATAATATACTCGACCTTGTTATAACGACCCAAGATAACCTAGTCAGTAGTGTCACGGTAGGAGAACACCTCGGTTCTTGCGATCATAAATTTGTGCGCGTCGACATTAGAGCTCAATCATCAGTGACTGAAAATAAAGTAAAGGTGCCCAATTTCAAAAGAGCTAACTTCGTAGAAATCCGACACAAACTAACAGAAATACAACTATCAGATGACGGCAACGTAGATGAAGCCTGGCTAAGCCTTAAAAATCACGTACTCACTCAGCAGAACACATTCGTCCCCTTGTGCGAGAAGCGAATTAACACTAATAAAAGCCCACCGTGGTTTAATAGCGAAATTAAACAATCAGTCAATGAGAGAAAATTGTTTTACAGGTTAAAGAAAGAACAAAGCACGCCCGAAAACATTAGACTTTATAATGATGCCAGGCGACGAGTAAAAAGACTAGTAGGTCAGGCAAAGCGTAGATATGAAGAAAATATTGCAGCCAACTGTAAAAATAATCCGAAATCTTTCTTCAGTTACATAAACAACAGAAAGGCGATCAAAAGTGGTATTGGACCTTTAACAAACAGCGACGGTGCACTAGTGACTGACAGCCAACACATTGCAAACCTCTTAAACAATTACTTTTCCTCGGTGTTTAATACTAACAGTCTTCCTCTCGCTACCACCAACACCAGTACTATTGTAAATCTCGAGCATGCATTGCCTAATTTTGAAATAACAACCGATGAAGTCCTTAAAGCTCTCCATTCACTTAAAACAAATAAAAGTCCCGGACCCAACAAAGTATATCCTATACTGCTTAAAGAAACAAAGAGCGAAATAGTCTCCTCCCTCACTACCGTATTCAATATGTCCTTGCGACAAGGCATCGTCCCTTCGGATTGGAAAAAGGCTAACGTAACACCGATTTTTAAGAAAGGAGACAAAAAAATACCAGGTAACTACCGACCCATTAGTCTAACTTCAATTGTAGGTAAGCTACTCGAGAGCATAATTAGAGACAAAATTGTGAGTTACCTCGGAAGCCACTCATTAATTGGGATTCACAACATGGCTTCCGTAACAAAAGATCCTGCCTGTCAAACCTACTGACCTTTTATAACGATCTCTTCTCAATTTATGACGTAACCAAATCAGTGGACGTAGTCTATCTTGATTTCCAGAAAGCGTTTGATAAAGTCCCACATCATAAATTACTTCATAAATTAAAGCAAATAGGCATTGACGGTCAAGTAAACCAATGGATCGCGAATTGGTTGAGCAACAGACAACAAAGAGTTGTGATTGACGGATTTAACTCAGAGTGGGCGCCGGTCACTAGTGGCGTCCCTCAGGGCTCGGTTCTTGGCCCAGTGCTCTTCATTATTTACATCAACGACGTGGATGTTGGACTCAGTAATCGCGTTAGTAAATTTGCAGACGACACAAAGATCGGTAACTCGGTTCTCACTGACGAAGACAGGCAAAGCCTCCAAGAGGATTTGCACAAAATTTCAGCTTGGTTGGATAAATGGGAGATGCCTTTTAACGTAGACAAGTGCCAGGTCCTTCAATGCGTTAAGGACCTGGGGATTAAAATCGCGTCAAACCTCAAATTCTCACACCAACGCATCGATGCAGCAAATAAAGCGAACAGAATGTTGGGCTTCATTAAAAGAAACTTTTTATTCAAAAATAAAGATGTAATACTTCCGCTCTACAATAGTTTAGTCAGACCCCACTTGGAATATGCGGTACAGTTTTGGTCTCCCCACCATGCAAAGGACATTGCTAAACTAGAAGGTGTTCAGCGTCGAGCAACAAAAATGATCCCTTCCTTGCGCAACAAATCCTACGAAGAAAGGCTTTCCACCCTTAACATGTTCTCTCTTGAGAAACTTCGCCTCCGAGGAAAACTGATCGAATGTTTTAAAATACTTAATGGTTTCACGAATGTAGACAGATCAAAATTGTTTATGATCGATGACACTTTGCGAACGAGGAACAATGGCACAAAACTCAAATGTAGACAAGTAATTTCAGACTGCACCAAATTTTTCTTCACCAACGTTGTAGTGCGAGAATGGAATAAGCTCCCACCATCAGTGGTCCAGTGTAACACGATTGACTCCTTTAAAAACAAACTCGACCGTCACTTCCTTGAACTTAATATTAACTAGAGCAGAAAAAACAACGTTTTGGAGCCATCTGATTAATGTAAAATCACTTAGGTTTAAGGACAGACCACCTAGTCTGGACCATGGGGTCTGTGTGGTCTGATTTTCTATGTAAATCTATGTAAATCTCCACTGAATGAAGTCAATAAGCATATTATTCCCACCATCACTCGAAGGTTATGACAGACAACTAGGCAAGACACAATTCATACTGTTCTGGTGACACGCGGAATGCAGCTGTTTGTTGTATGGGTGTGGTTGTGTGGTTTGTAAACAATGCAAATGGCGGCCGGGCTGGTATTGCGCGAAATAACTCCTCGTACAAGACTCTTGATGTACAGTGTCTGATATCATATTTACCCCATTATTCTCACTAATATTAATAATTAATAATGAACACATGGATATTTTTTTTCCAATATGATTTTTTTATGTAGCTTGTACTGCTCCTTAGTCATACAATCTTAAGCCACCTGTGACATCAAGATCAAGATCATACAAATGGCGCCCGACAGAAAAACGGGATAACAGCAGGGCATGGGCGATCCTCCACCGATTTCATTTTTGTATAGTAGTTATTAGATCGCCCTGTATTCTATGGTAACATATTATAAGACAGCCATGGACTATGAAGGATTATAAACAATAATAAAGGTAAGTTTGCCGTTGTTATTGGATAAGACGAAAAACAGACCCTTAAAAATACTCCAAAGAAGAAAAAAATCATTAAAAATTTGTACATTCGGCGTATAACGCGCAGGGCTAAACTTTCAGGCATTTTTTATGTGAAAAAGGTGCGCGCTATACGCCGCAAAATACGGTATTTATTTTTCGACAGAAACCTACCTCTTGTTTGATTTACATTGTTTTTGATTTACGCGACCTCTTCAAGGACGCAATACTCGCGTAAATCGAGAGTTACCTGTAGATGGACACTAACACACCCACCCACACAGTAAGAAATGGACACTAACACATCCACCCACACAGTAATAGATGGACACTAACACCCACACCCACACATTAATAGATGGACACTAACACACCCACCCACACAGTAAGAAATGGACACTAACACACACACTCACACAGTAATAAATGGACATTAACGCCCACACCCACACAGTAATAGATGGACACTAGCACACCCACCCACACAGTAACAGATGGACACTAACACCCACACCCACACAGTAATAGATGGGTCACTAACACCCACCCACACAATAACAGATGGGCGACTAACACACCCACTCACACGGTAATAGATGGGCCACTAACACCCACACCCACACGGTAATAGATGGGCCACTAACACCCACACCCACACGGTAATAGATGGGCCACTAACACCCACACCCACACGGTAATAGATGGGCCACTAACACCCACACCCACACGGTAATAGATGGGCCACTAACACCCACACCCACACGGTAACAGATGGGCCACTAACACCCACACCCACACGGTAATAGATGGGCCACTCACACCCACACCCACACGGTAACAGATGGGCCACTAACACACCACACACGGTAATAGAGGGGCCACTAACACCCACACCCACACGATAATAGATGGGCCACTAACACCCACACCCACACGGTAATAGATGGGCCACTAACACCCACACCCACACGGTAATAGATGGGCCACTAACATCCACACCCACACGGTAATAGATGGGGCACTAACACCCACACCCACACGGTAATAGATGGGCCACTAACATCCACACCCACACGGTAATAGATGGGCCACTAACACCCACACCCACACGGTAACAGATGGGCCACTAACATCCACACCCACACGGTAATAGATGGGCCACTAACACCCACACCCACACGGTAATAGATGGGCCACTAACATCCACACCCACACGGTAATAGATGGGGCACTAACACCCACACCCACACGGTAATAGATGGGGCACTAACACCCACACCCACACGGTAATAGATGGGGCACTAACACCCACACCCACACGGTAATAGATGGGGCACTAACACCCACACCCACACGGTAATAGATGGGGCACTAACACCCACACCCACACGATAATAGATGGGGTACTAACATCCACACCCACGCAGTAATAGATGGGGCACTAACACCCACACCCACACGGTAATAGATGGGGTACTAACACCCACACCCACACGGTAATAGATGGGGCACTAACACCCACACCCACACGGTAATAGATGGGCACTAACACCCACACCACAAGGTAATAGATGGGGCACTAACACCCACACCCACACGGTAATTGATGGGGCACTAACACCCACACCCACACGGGAATAGTGTAATGCCCCGACGAGCTTATTTTCTATCCTTCCTATTTCTCAACACGGCCTCTGCATGTATCGAAATAACACGAAAAATTAATCAAGATCAGGGTATTCGCCGGCTGCCTGGGATTGAACCCGCGACCAGCGTGACGGGAGAGCCACTCCTTACCGAGTCGGCCAAAGAGGTACCCCACTGGCTAAGTGGGTTATGGGAGGCTCGTTCATCAGGCCGTCGCCGCACTACACGGCTTTCCCCCCTATGTAGATTAATTTCTGTGTTGACAATGTCCCTTTGAGACATAACTCCACAATGTCCCTTTGAGACATACCTCCAACTCTTCCCATTTTCTATTACCCTCGGAGCATGGGCCATCCTACCTGTTACCCCTTCGGGGAAGCTCAACAGAACTGCAGGAGAGGATGCCCACCGCTATGCCACCACTGTAATGCCCCGACGAGCTTATTTTCTATCCTTCCTATTTCTCAACACGGCCTCTGCGTGTATCGAAATAACACAAGAAATTAATCAAGATCAGGGTATTCGCCGGCTGCCTGGGATTGAACCCGTGACCAGCGTGACGGGAGAGCCACTCCTTACCGAGTTGGCCAAAGAGGTACCCCACTGGCTAAGTGGGTTATGGGAGGCTCGTTCATCAGGCCGTCGCCGCACTACAATAGATGGGGCACTAACATCCACACCCACACGGTAATAGATGGGGCACTAACATCCACACCCACACGGTAATAGATGGGGCACTAACATCCACACCCACACGGTAATAGATGGGGCACTAACATCCACACCCACACAGTAATAGATGAGCCACTAACATCCACACCCACATGGTAATAGATGGGGCGTTAACACCCACACCAACACGGTAATAGATGGGGCACTAACACCCACACCCACACGGTAATAGATGGGCCACTAACATCCACACCCACACGGTAATAGATGGGGCACTAACACCCACACCCACACGGTAATAGATGGGCCACTAACATCCACACCCACACGGTAATAGATGGGGCACTAACATCCACACCCACGCAGTAATAGATGGGCCACTAACACACACACACACTGTGACCCACACAGTAACAGATGGACACTAACACACTCACCCACACAGTAATAGATGGGCCACTAACACAAACACCAACACAGTAACGTGGCGGGGAAAAGCTGAGGAGCTCTCTTGCGGTAAATATTTGCCTCCCAAAATGGCGGGCCTTTGCGAGCCAGCTGAGAAGTGATCAGCAGATCGCTGATGATGACGTCACGTGCAACCCCTCTATAGGTGCGTCAAGGCGGGCTGCTGACGACCTTGAGAGGCGGCAGCGCTCAGAGGGAATCGAGAGTCAAGAGAGACTTCAAACAAGTCTGGGTGCTTCTCTTTGAGTGTTGGTACTATGATGGATGGATTTAACAATACTTATCGCTGTAAAACATTATCGGCAGCAGTTGGGGAAGTCTTTCTGTTACCAACATATCCCTTCATCGCCTGACCCTTGCCTGCAGGGAGGGACGTATGCTGCCTCTTGAACGTCATGAGCCTTGATATACTTGTCATGGGCCACGCGGCTGACATACTACCCAAGCTCCATCAATGCAAAGGCACTTTGCTTCCTTTCCATTACCTGCTTGCAGTAAACTTTAGCACATGGAGAGAAAATTAGTGTAAAATAGTTATCTGGGGTGGAGGGGGCCCTGATTCCATTACTCGCCGTGTTACTCTCTTTATTGTGTTAACACACACACACACACACACACACACACACATTAGGGTGTAGTTGCTGCAATAAATGTTCTGTTCGATTCCAAGGTATTGTGAAGATAAGTCATCAATGATTACAGTTCAATAACATTTAATTTAATTTAAACAATGTTGATTAAAAAAAATAATACAGTAAAATACAAAGGCCATGTAAACGTGTTTCATTTTGCTTCAGGGTCAAAATAGCTAGGTTTAGAGAATACTGTAGAAAAATGTCTTCAACATATTATAATGACATTGGTACCCATGAAAATGAACACTGTGCAACCTTCTATATTAGGCTATTAAATAAAGATGGACTTATAACCCGACCTAAAGGAATTTCTAGCCGAAGACCCTTTACATGAGAAAATAGTAATCTAAACTTTTACCAGGCCCGGATTAAGCTTGCCCCCCCCCGTCCCCCCCCCCCCCCGAATAAATTAGGCAAGATCTGGAAAATTTCATATTTTATTGAAACATCAGAATGAGTTAATGATACAAATTAATATATTTAATACAGATTGTCATCACCTTTATTTTCTTTATATTCTGTATTAGCAGCATACCATACTAACGTACATAGGTAACTATAGTAGCTACACCAATGTCCGTTTTCTTGATTTCTCTTGTGAAAAAGTAATAAAACTACATTAAAAGAGAAAACTAAAGCATAAAAATATTAAAACTGCATACAATAATAAAAATGTCAACAAATAAAATCAATAATATTTAGCATACATAGACTTAATACAGGCTTAGTCCTCAGCTTGATCCATCAGTTCAGTGCTCAGGTTTAGAAATTCTGATGTTATGGATTTTTCCTCATATTTCATCCATAGGCCATCGAGGTTGACTTAAGTCGGTTCCACGAGAACTGGCATAGATTTTCCTTCAGGGGTGGACTCGCAGACTTAGTATCATCGCTTGGGTGACAGTACTGCGCACTCATTGGCCAATTCTTAACTTTTTCTAACGTACATAAAATTGACTTTTTACTACTACCAAAACCCTTTTTGAACTGTAAGGTAACAGATTGCACCGTTAAAAACTAATGCAATAATATATCAATAAATGTGCCTTTTGACCTATTATAAATAAATCTGATGTCGTTGCGTCTAAGTACGCAACGACATTACTTGCTCTCGTGCCCACGACCTTGACTCTTCTGAATTTTCCACCATCTGGCTAAGACTTCATTGTCACTCTCTTACAAAATACATCTGTGCTGTTTATCTCTCACTAACTCTACCAGCTATGAAAAATTCTCTGACTATTTGAATTCCAAAGTGGAGCACATCTTAACCCACTCTCCCTTCGCTGAAATCTCCATCCTAGGAGATTTCAATGTTCACCACCAGCTTTGGCTTTCATCCTCTTTCACTGACCATCCTGGTGAACAAGCCTATAACTTTGCTATCCTCAACGACCTAGAGCAGTTGGTCCAGCACCCTACATGTATTCCCGACCGTCTTGGAGACCGGCCCAACATTCTAGACCTCTTCCTTGCCTCAAACCCTTCTGCTTATTCTGTCAAACTGTTCTCTCCGTTGGGCTCCTCCGATCACAATCTTATTTCTGCATCCTGTCCTATCGCTCCTGTACACCCTCTGGACCCACCGAAGAGGCGATGCTTCTGGCATTTTGCTTCAGCTCGGTGGGACGACCTGAGGATGTACTTTTCCGATTTCCCGTGGAATGATTATTGCTTCCAGGATAGAGACCCCTCTGTGTGTGCTCAGCGCATCACAGAGGTGATTGTCTCTGGAATGGAGGCATACATTCCTCGTTCTTTCTCTACTCCTCACGCTAAAAAGCCTTGGTTTAATCACGCTTGTTCTCGTGCTGTCAATGATAGAGAGGTAGCTCACAAAAGGTACCAGAGCCTTCAAACTAATGCTAATTATGAACCTTACATTTCTGCCCGAAATCGTGCCAAATCTATTCTCCGACTAACCAAAATTTCTTTCATTAATAGAAAATGCCAAAACCTTGCTTTCTCTAACTCTTCCCGTGACTTCTGGCATCTAGCCAAAAACATCTCCTCCAACTTCACTTTTTCATCTTTCCCTCCACTCCTCAGTCCTGACGGCAACACTGCCGTCTCATGTATCTCTAAGGCTGAACTCTTCTCTCATACTTTTTCTAAAAACTCCACTCTGGACGATTCTGGGCATATTCCTCCTACTCATCCCCCCTCTGACTCCTTTATGCCTGTTATAAAGATTCTTCAAAATGATGTTTTCTATGCCCTCTCTGGCCTCAATCCTCAGAAGGCTTATGGACCTGATGGAGTGCCTCCTATTGTCCTTAAAAACTGTGCCTCCTTGCTGTCACCCTGCCTGGTCAAACTCTTTCGCCTCTGCCTGTCAACATCTACCTTTCCTTCTTGCTGGAAGTATGCCTTCATACAGCCTGTGCCTAAGAAGGGTGACCGCTCCAATCCTTCAAACTACCGTCCTATAGCTTTACTTTCTTGTCTATCTAAAGCTTTTGAATCAATACTTAACCGGAAGATTCAAAAGCACCTTTCCACTTCTGACCTTCTATGTGATCGCTAGTATGGGTTCCGTAAGGGGCGTTCTACTGGTGATCTCCTAGGCTTCTTAACTGACTCTTGGTCATCCTCTCTTAGCCGTTTCGGTGAAACCTTTGCTATTGCGCTGGACATATCAAAAGCTTTTGACAGGGTCTGGCACAAATCTTTGCTTTCCAATCTACCCTCCTACAGTTTCTATCCTTCTCTCTGTACCTTTATCTCCAGTTTCCTTTCTGACCGTTCTATTTCTGCTGTGGTAGACGGTCACTGTTCTTCCCCTAAATCTATTAACAGTGGTGTCCCACAGGGTTCAGTCCTATCTCCCACTCTTTTTCTGTTGTTCATTGATGATTTTCTTTCCAAAACGAACTGTCCTTTCCATTCCTACGCCGATGATTCCACTCTGCATTACTAAACTTCCTTTAATAGAAGACCCACCCTACAGGAACTTAACGACTCAAGGCTGGAGGCTGCAGAACGCTTAGCCTAAGACCTTACTATTATTTCCGATTGGGGCAAGAGGAACCTGGTGTCCTTCAACGCCTCAAAAACACAGTTTCTCCTATCCACTCGACACAATCTTCCAAACAACTATCCCTATTCTTTGGCAACACCCAGCTATCACCTTCCTCAACACTAAACATCCTCGGTCTATCCTTAACTCAAAATCTCAACTGGAAACTTCATATCTCATCACTTACTAAATCAGCTTCCTCGAGGCTGGGCGTTCTGCACTGTCTCCGCCAGTTCTTCTCCTGCACAGTTGCTGTCCATATACAGGGGCCTTGTCCGCCTCGTATGGAGTATGCATCTCATGTGTGGGGGCTCCACTCACACAGCTCTTCTGGACAGAGTGGAGGCTAAGGCTCTTCGTCTCATCAGCTCTCCTCCTACTGATAGCCTTCTACCTCTTAAATTCCGCCGCCATGTTGCCTCTTTCTATCTTCTATCGTTATTTTCATGCTGACTGCTCTTCTGAACTTGCTAACTGCATGCCTCCCCCCCTCCGGCGGCCATGATGCACATGACTTTCTACTCATGCTCATCCTTATACTGTCCAAGCCCCTTACGCACGAGGTAACCAGCATCCTCACTCTTTCATCCCTCACGCTGGTAAACTCTGGAACAATCTTCCTTCATCTGTATTTCCTCCTGCCTACGACTTGAACTCTTTCAAGAGGAGGGTATCAGGACACCTCTCCTCCTGTATTTGATCTTGCTTTCGGCCACTCTTTTGTTTCTTTTTTAGGAGCAGCGAGTAGCGGGCTTTTTTTTATTATTGTTTTCTTTTTTGTGTGTGCCCTTGAGCTGCCTCCTTTGTTGTAAAAAAAAATAAAAAAATCTGAAATGACATTCATAAAGAAACTAAGTCAGAACTGCACGTAAACGGACAATGTCCAGCGAATGAAGCGACTGTTGATGCTAGACGTTTTTTACTACTGTTATGCCGGACGTGTTACTTGGGTTCCGTGTCTCCGTCAGGAGACTCCGTGGGAGGGAGATATGTAAACACTTTGCACAGTTTCTGTAGTTTAATATTCTTCCTTAGCTACACTTCACTCTGACTCTTCACTTACCACTAGCTTACTATGACTGGGACTGGACTCCTCTCGCCCTGTTCTCCTATATATATCCAGAACAGTACAGTCTAGAATGTTACAGTATATTTTAGATCATACAAGAACATGTAGCAAAAGTATGTGCGAGTTGGCAACACTTCCCGCCTGGCGCCTGGCCGCGCCCCGCGGGGCGCGGACGAGGCTTTGCTCCCCGCCCCCCTGCCCGCTCTTCCCGGAGCCTTCTAGAGCCCCATGGACGCCGGGGGAAGCTTCCAGCACAACACTATCCCCCCCTCTTAATTGTGATCGTCCCGATCACACACTTAACTATATACAAACATAAGAGAATTAATCAAAAACATAATAATCATCGTATCGCTGTGGACGCCTGCGTTGTCTCTGTCTTCTGTTTGGTGTCTCCTGCGCGTCTATCTCCTGGTGCGCCTCGTCGTCGTCCGCTTCTTGGGGTGTCCCTGGAACATCTGCCGAAGCCGGGAGGTTATCTCCCTCGGCTGAAAGGTCTAGAAGGCCTATGTCGTCGTCGACCTCCTCTCGGTCCTGGACGTCCCTTGCGTTTTCGTCGGCTGCTGGGTGTCTGGTTGTTCCAGGTAGTTTCCCGGACCGTGGTACCTCCATAGGCGGTTGACGTGGACAACTTTCGGCGTGGGCCTTGCCGTTCGACGGATTCGATAAGTCACGTCGGAAAGGCGTTCTAGCACAGTAAAAGGGCCTTCCCAGGGGCTCTTTAACTTCGGAGACTGTCCTTTCTTCCTCTGCGGGTTGTAAAGCCAGACTTGGTCTCCTTCCTTGAAGTCAACGTGGCTTGCCCTTATATTGTAACCGCGCTTCATGGCCTCCCCGGAGAACTTCAAGGCACCACGGACTTGATGGTGCACCTCTTCCAGCCGTTCCTCTAGTTGACGGGCAAAACTAGAGGCGTCCCTTGGAAGGCTTTCCCCAGGAGGCCTTCCTGTCAGTAGGTCCACCGGCAATCGTAGCTCACGTCCAAACATCAGCTTTGCTGGTGAATACCCCGTAGTCTCGTGGGCGGCAGACCTGTAGGCCATGAGAAGTGCAGGCAGCTTCTGATCCCATGAAGACTGATCATTGTTGCACTGCTTGGCCAACTCCTGGGCCAACGTCCAGTTAAACCTCTCCACCATTCCATCTGACTGTGGGTGCAGAGGGGTGGTCCGGGTCTTCTTGATACCCAGAAGCTTGCAGCACTCAGCAAGGACTGTTGACTCAAAATTCCTTCCCTGGTCGGAATGGAGCTCGTTAGGCACACCGAAGCGACAGAAGAACTCCACCAAAACCTTGGCGATGGTAGTGGCTTCCTGGTCAGGGATGGCGTAGGCTTCCGGCCACTTGGTGAAGTAATCCATTGTGACGCAGATGTACCTATTTCCGTTCGTCGTCAGAGGCAAGGGTCCTGCTATATCCACTGCCACCCGTTCCATGGGGGCTCCAACCTGGTATAGTTGCAATGGGGCACGGTGACGCTTCTTGGGGCCCTTCTTTGTACAGCACACCTCACACGCGTGACACCATTCTTCCACGTCCTTCCTCATGCCAACCCAGTAGAACCTTTGGCGCAGGCGACTCAGTGTCTTCTTTACCCCAAGGTGTCCGCTGGTGAAGCTGTCGTGCATTTCTTTCAAGACGCCTTCCCGGGACTTCACAGGTAGCACCGTAGACCAGTAGTGGTCAAGACCATCATGAGAGACCCAGTGTTGCTGCAACACCCCGTCGTCTATCCGAAGAGTGTCCCACTGAGTCCAGCAATTCTTGGTGGTAGGGCTTTCTCTCGAGATTACTTCCCACCCAGGTCGCGTTGACGACTGACTCAGCCACTCCATAATTGGTCTCAGATCTCGGTCCTCCCGCTGCAGTTTTCCCAAGTCTTCTCATGGCACCTCCGCTGTCTGTTCCACTGTAGTGCGGCGGCACATATTCTGGACGCTCTCCCTCTGGAGGACACTCAGGTAGGCAGGGGCGCCGGCTCAAGCTGTCCGCGTTACCGTGTGTTAGCCCAGATCGGTGTACAATAGTGTAGTGATGCTGCTCTAGTTTACCTATCCAGCGAGCAAGCTGGCCCTCAGGGTTTTTCAGTGACTTCAACCACCGCAATGCAGCGTGATCCGTGCGGATGGTGAAAGTTGCACCGTACAGGTAAGCATGGAAAAAGTCAAGGCTCTTGACTACTGCCAGGAGTTCTTTCCGGGTCACGCAATAGTTTTTCTCGGCTGGGGTGAGCTTCTTGCTGAAGTAGGCCACAACCCGTTCCATGTCGGCACATGGCTGGGACAGCACTCCACCAATCCCCTCATCACTGGCATCACAATCCTGTATAAAAGGCTTAGAGGGGTCTGGGTAGGTGAGTACGGGCGAGCTGATGAGGGCCTCCTTGAGCTTCTCAAAGGCAACCTGAGTTTCCGCTGTCCACTCAAACTTGCGCCCCTTCTTCGTCAGGAGGTGCAGTGGTGCAGCAATCGTAGCGAAGCCTTTCACAAACCTGCGGTAGTATGAGCACAACCGAGGAAGCTCCGCAGCCCTTCACGTTGGTGGTGTCGGCCAGTCCCTTACCGCAGCCACCTTCTCAGGATCAATGCGTACTCCAGCCTCGCTCACGATGTGTCCCAAGTATTGGACCTCCCTTTGGAATAGGCAGCATTTCTTCGGGCTGAGCTTAAGGTGCGAAAACCTCTGATAGCCTTTCCATCTCCTGCTCGAAGGTGTGGCCAAAGACAATCACGTCGTCGAGGTAGATGAGTGCCGTCTTCCAGTGAAGTCCCTCCAGCACCCTCTCCATCAGCCGCTCGAACGTGGCCGGCGCGTTGCACAGGCCAAAGGGCATGACCTTAAACTGCCACAGGCCTTGACCGTAGGAGAAGGCTGTTTTCTCTTTATCCTGCTCCGACATTTTGACTTGGTGATATCCAGACTTCATATCTAGTGTTGAAAACCACTTGGAGCCCACCAAAGCGTCGAGCGTGTCGTCGATCCGTGGGAGTGGGTATGAATCCTTGATGGTGAGATCGTTGAGGGCTCGGTAGTCCACGCAGCACCTGAGGGAACCGTCCTTTTTCCTGACGAGCACTACAGCAGACGCCCACGGGCTGCTGGACCGCTCGATTAATCCCTGTTGCCGAAGATCATCCATCACCTCATCCATCTCCTTGCGACGGGCTGGTGCCATCCTTCGAGGAGCTTGCTTCACTGGGCGGTGGCTACCTGTGTCGATGTGGTGCTCTACCAGGTCCGTACACCCCAAGTCCAGGTCTCCTGTGGAAAACACATCTGCATTCCTCACGAGAAGCTCCCTGAGCTGTTCCACTTGGGGCTCCTCTAGATACTTGGAGCTCCTGTCAAACAGGTCGCGCAGGTAGTCGTGCAGCTCCTCCTGGGGTTTCGTCAGGGTTCTCCTGCAGACACAGGTTCTCGGTTCCTGGTCGATCTCTTGGCACAACCCCACCATGGTCTCTTGTTCTATTTTCTCTGGGCTAAAGGAGACATTGGCCACGACGACAGGCACTTCCGCTGCAGCAGGGTCTACCAAAGTACTTCCTACAATCACCTCGTTTTCTACCGGGCATCGACTTCCACTCTCTACCACACAGGCTAGCCGGGGGGGCACCCCTAATTTGACAGGGTAACAGCATCTCCGACCTCGGAGGAATAATGGTGGTGCGCTTGACCGTCACTGGCAGGTCTTCCTTGTTCACAGTCGTCAGTGGCACCCTCCTTCCTCCTACAGTCAGCTGCTTAGCGCGGAAGTCCAGCTCGCACCTGTGGGAGACAAGATAATTCATACCTAGGATGCAGGGGTCGTCCATCTCAGCCACGTAGACAGAGAGGAACTCTTCCTTTCCTCCGAGCTCAAACTTCACGTCCACTGGGCCTCTGAGCTCTGCGTAGTGTCCTGTGACTCCGCACAGTCGATGCGGCGTCTTAGGAAGCCAACGATGACTCACCACGTCAGGCCGCACCAATGTGTTCCGAGCCTGTGTCGACGACCGCAGACCACAACACTCCGTCAACCTTGCCCTCCACTTGGCAGCTTGTCATGGTGGTTCTCCTGCATTGATATCTTCGGGGCATGTACAGGACAGACTGGTCGTTGCCCCTGTGAACCAGTCCTCCTTCTTCCCGAGTGGTGGTCCCTCGGGGGCACATTTTTCCGACTCATTCTTCCAGTGCCCCTTTTCCACAGGTCCAGCACTAGGGTCCTACCCTGAGCTTCTTCTGAGCGTCACCATCATTAATTCCTTCTTACTATAAAAGCATTCGTTCTCCTTGAGCACAACCTTCTCGTAGTACCAGCACGTTCCTTGGAACCTGTCTGTGTCGCTGACAGCGCACTTTCGTGCCCTAAAGCCAGAATTAGATTCGTCACTGAAGATTTACAATCTAGAAAGAACACAGGACTCAAACGCCAGGGCACGTGCCAGAGCTTCCTGCATTGATGGTGGCTGAGGCTGGTTCACTTGTATCTTCAGCTGAGTGCTGTCCAGGGCATCGATGAATTGATCACGCAGCATAACCGTCAGCAGGTCAGGGGTGGCACCTGGGTATGCCTTGTGCGCCATGCTTTCAAGGTCCTGAGCGAGTTCCTGAAGAGACTCGCCGCGCCTCCTGTTGCGGGTTCTGAACCTAACCCTGAAGAGCCTGTTCTGGTGCTTGGTCCCATATCGTTGCTCCAGCGCCTGTGCCAGCCCGCTGTAGCTGCCCTTTGTCGCATTGTCGAGCTGAGCAAGGACCTCCAGCGCCGCCCTTTCAGGCTAGTGGCCAGCTGTACCGCGCACTCTTGGTCATCCCATCCGTTCCGAGCTGCCAACAGCTCAAACTGAGCGCGGTAAGCCTCCCAGGAGACCTTGCCATCAAACTCCTGAGGCTTCTTTTCTAACAGGCGAACCCAGCAGACTCATGGGACTGGCGGAACTTCTTGCGGGATAAACTCAGGCGAAACAGGGCTCAAACTACCCCGGACTTGCGTAGGAGAAGCATCTTGGGTACAACTAGCCCCTGCAGGCACTGGCTGTCCGTTTCCAGCCAAGCAGTCTTCAAGGGCCTTCACTCTGTCACTCACTTCTAATATTTCTTTGTGTGTCGTCTCCGTACCACCTCCATCTCTTGTTGAAGATTTGTGTGTTCTTTCTCCACTTCTATCAGGCGTTGTCCCAAGGTCGTGGTCACATCAGTCATTTCTCTTCGCACTGATTCACTTCCATCTTGTACTGCTTTTAGCTGTAGCTGTAATCCTGTGAAGCGATCTTCTAGCTGTTCTTTGAGTTGTTGGCGTGTTGTTTCTTGTTGTTGCTGT